>NC_056727.1:996508770-996631270 GCF_019279795.1 Protopterus annectens | reverse complement strand
CCTTTTGGGGAAAAAGTCCAATTTACATTCGCACATAGTTTTCACAAAAAAAATGCAGCTTAATTAAGGTCCCAGGAGTCCAAGAAATTGTAGGAAGCACATCATCAGAAGTAAACCACCAGCTTTCATGGTGTTCAGTACAAATTCTGATGTTATTTTCACAAAGGGAAGCATCAGCTAGCTTGTAACATTTCCGCTCTGTAAATGAATGTGCATCTAGCATTCCAGGATAAATGTAAAAATCAGGCCTCATGGAATATTATGGCTCAATGTGAAGGTCAAATTATAAATGCTAAAGGCAATGTGTCTAAAACCAAAAACAAACATTTGTGGATAAAATAATTTTCCTAGTCTAAAAAGCAAATGGTGAATTGTGTTTGGTTGGGAGGAGTGGCATGTTTGAACTTAACCTGAATAGAGAGAATTTGTTTTGGGGGGAATAGCATGCCTAATCTAAAGTTGAGTGGTGAATTCTTGTTGGTCTTGTAATATAGTCATGTACTGTCCATAACAAACTGCATGATCAGACATAAGGATGCTCACATGTTTGCTTGGTACCAGACTGCATTGGTCTAGAGGTCTATGGTCAACTTTATAATCTTCAACAACAATTCACAAGGAAGGAATGGTACACAACAAAAAGCAACAACAATTCACAAGGAAGGAACGGTACACAACAAAAAACAACAACATGAACAAAACTACAACACCAGCATTCTCTAAATTAAACACACTGTGATGTCATCTTTGAGGAAGTAATAATTGCTGTACATTTGAATTATTATCATACTGAACAAGGCTTTTGCTCTAACCGGTATATGTTTTTAAATGAATAAAGAAAAAAAGCAGTTGGATTGGGTTTAGAGAGTACTGGCATTGTGTTTTTTTCAACTTTATAATCTTACCATCAATTCTGTGGCTACATGTTCTAAAGATGTGGTCAGAAGAAGAGCTGACCAGTCAACTGATCACATTTGGTCATGACTTGAGTCAGATGATGAACGTAGCAGTCATACAGACTTGGGAAACCAAATTATGCAGTCAGAGTGTCCTGGGAATGTCTAGACAAAGTTTCTGTGCAGGATGAGTTTAATTTCCACTTCAGGAAGAACTTTTTTCGTATCTTCTTGGAGGTCCAGGACATGGAATCTGAATTGTGCCAGTAAAAAACTACAATGCTCCCTTTGGTATGTTCCTTTCCAAACACCTGCAGCAATTGGAGAAACCACAAAGGTTCCTTACAAAGAAAATTCAGGGTCCTCAAGATCCCTCTTATGTGGACAGACTGAAATCATTGTAACTTTACTCTGTGTCATACAGACTGTTCAGAGATGACCTGTGCCTTGCATATAGAGCAATCTCTGACACAGGTTTGATGGAAATCCTGCACATTCGCAAGTAAAATGGCACAAGGGTCACTCACTCAAAGGACCTTAACCTGGTACGTGACATCAACAGAACTTGCTGGAGGGACAGATGTGTCTCACAGAGGTTGCCCTACCTTTGGAACAAGCTTCCTATTCGTGTTAAACAAAGCCCCTCATTGGCCCTATTTAACTGCAATTTGGATGACTGGATGGGTAACTGGAAATTTCACCCTGGGGACTCCACCTGTGTCCCTCTTGGACAGGGGTAATAGGTGCTGATTTTAGTGTCTGCTTGAAACAGACACCCTTGGGAATAGGGGTTGAACTTGGCTAGGCTTGTAAAGGCCCTGGGGCCATTAGGCTAGTAACCTCCTATGATCCTATGATCAAGGCCTTAGTGACAGAGAGTATGATAAGGTGTTGTGGCCAAAAGCTTGCCTATACTTGTCATGATGGGAATCCTAGGATTCAGTGTTAGGTGCTAGTACTGAGGTAATCTGACAGGTCTGTGCAAAGCTAGCAGAGAGGTTTCTAGATTTGGCTAATAGATACTGAAGTGCCAGAAAGGCAGCAGCTATAGCAGTCTCTGAACTAAAGGACAGGTACTGTATATAAGGATTTTATTGAGGCCATGGAGAATTACTTTTGGGCAGCCTTAAAGAGGTTCTGGCAAATATCTGGTGACACAGGAATTGAAGATTGGATATTTCCCCAGTTGTTCTCAATATGGGTGTAGAAATACTGACCTTGATGAGGGACATTGTTGAAAAGTAGAAGTAACACTTGTAGGGAATCCTGAATCTGATGACCATGCACACCTATGAAAATGTACTAGCAGAAACACATGGTGGAAACAGATCCAGATCAGTAGATGAGGGCACTATAGTGATTTAGAAATTCCACAGTGACAAGACTGCAGGAGTAGCCAAGATCCAGCCAGAAATGATAAAGGTACTTGATACTGTTGGAGGGTTATGGTAGGATTTATGTCTGGTGAGAGGAGTTTACTTATCTTGGAGTTGAGTTTATGAGTGAGGATAGAGGGACCAGGAGGTTCTTTGGATGGTTGCAGTACTTGCAGTGCTAGAAATATTGTCACAGGCAGTGGTGGTGAGGTGAGAACTTAGTCACAGAATGACACACTTAGTTTTCTCATCAATCTACAGCCCTATATTCACCTCTGGCCATAAGCTTTGTGTTGTAACTCAGAGGATGAGCTTACAGATAAAAGTATCAGAAATATAGTCCCCTGACAGGGTAGGTGAGCTTGCTGTCTGTGACAGAATAAGGCACAGAGTCAGCAATCCAGCAGAGGCTTAGACTATAAATACTGCTTGTCTGTGTTGTGATGAGTCAGTTGAGGTGCTTTTGGTACATTGTGAGGATACCTCCTGGTTTTTCCCATGGGAGGTGTACAAAGCATAGCCCACATGAGACAATTCCCTGGGGCAGACCCACCACATATTGGAGGGATTATATGTCTTACTTAGGGACCTGACAGGGTAATATGTAGATTGCTGTTGATGATTCAGAAGTCTCACCTGCTCCGGTCAGTTTACTCCCACTGCCGCATCCACCAAGACAAGCAATTTAGAAAATGGACAGATATATGGTTGGCTAGATGGCTAAATATGTGGACATTTACTGAAATGGATAGTAACTTCTCAAATTATAAATCATTTTTATCTGATTACAAAGAGTTGATAAGCAGGGTATAACAGATCCAGGAATGCAATGACATCATGAAGGGGTTCAAGCACCTGAGGTTGTGGTCCTTGTCTAAGGATGGTGGCATGGTAAATGATAATCTGAACAAGCAGAAGGAGAGGTTAGCTGGCAATCTATTAAAACAGAAAGCATATGGGCGTGTGTTTCCGGAACTAGATCTCTGCTGTGAAAGAAAGAATATACTCCTAAGATTTTGCATAATTTATATATGGTATCAAAATGGTTAATTGAATGGTTTAAACTACTAAAAAGACAATGATCAGTGATTTTTAATGAGGGAGAGACCATCTCAGGTTAGTCTGTCAGCATTACCTTTCAGTGAGGGAGAAGTGAATGTACCGATGTATATATAGAGTGTGTTGAAGCAAAGGTAGCTCTGCTCATCTCTCTCTATGACTTTAGGCAGAAAGGGTTGCTGATGTTCTGCTATACAAATGTTCAAGTGGATATACTTATACCCTTAGGTACCTCAGTGGATGTTTTCCTCTTCTTGTCTCAGACTATTTCCCCTGCTGTGTGAGGCAATCCCTGTCAGGCATCTGGCAGCCATACTCTTTTGGTTAAAGCTGCAGTGCCAGTTACAACTCAACAACACCACGGGAAGCCGGTGTTGTGTATTCCATTAGTGCAGGCAGAGGGAATGGGAGGGTCTGGCATTATTAGGTTTGATTAGCCAAACTAAGAGGGACATCCAGTTAAGAAGCTATGTAGGAAGGATGGTGTTACCACTAGTGGAATTACATGTGGAATCCACTCAAGTGCCAATAGTATGATTTTGACAATGCCTGGTGATCTGCAGTAGAATCCCATGTACATGCTCTTCAGTGGTGCAAGTTAATGGACCATAGCAGATGCCCTGCACGATGTCTTTTTTTTTGTCCCCTTGGACCTCATTGTTACCAGCCCAGAACCCAGTACTCAATATCCACGCTGGGTCTACCAGCTACTCTCCTTACTCTGTGTTTTTGATGGGGCCAGTCATGGATCCTGAGGGTGTGCTGGAGGCTTGTCTTGTCTGTGCCTCTGTCTAGGGAGATTTTTGATTATGACTTACCCACTCCATTTCTTGCCCCCCTATTCACTGATTATATCCAGGGGGAAATCCCCTCTTTGGACCATACCTCCTCTTAAGTTGCATATCAACGAGCACCCTCCCAACTGGGATGGGGATGCCCATTCCTTCCCTGCTGCTCCCGTCAGTCACCTGAGCTGCTAATCAAACCAAGGTTGACTGGGCTGTACCACCTGAGAGGCTTGCACTGCATGTGTTCTATGTCAGAATTGGAGACCTGTAGAAATCCGATACGAGGCCTAACATTTTGCACTGGGAGCAAGAAACAGATATGCCTCCTGATCCGATTTTATGGAACATACTTCACTTACACCAAGCCTTAAATTATGAATTTCTGATTAGGATATAATATATGGCACCTCTAGAAGGATTAACTAATGCTGTCTTGATATTTCTGTTGAGGACCTAAGATATTTGTCTAAAGATGCTGATCTGCATTTCATGATGTGGGAATGTAGAAAGGTGCTGCCCTTCTGAAATGCTATTAAATCTGATAATAAAATGTAGTTTGAGATTGTACTACCTATGCTTTTAGTAGGCTACTTAATTATCTATCTTATAAGCATACCTCTCAATATCTTAGAGCAAGAAATCTGGATAAAGCCATAAATAAAAGTGAGACAAAGGACCCTAAATAGGAACAATTTTGAAACATTGCTCTTACAAACTTAGAAAGTTGATAGAATAGCAGTTTTGCATTAGCATGAATTTACTGAAGGGTATAAAGTCTGAAAGTCAAATGCTTGCCATTATTTTCTAATTTCAGTCATAGGTTCATAGGGTCATAGGTTCATAGGTTCATAGGTTCATAGGTTCATACTAGGCTATCTGCCCTAGGGCATTTATAAGCCTAGCCAGAGTGTGTTTGGCTTTCGCCACCCATTTTAAATTGATTTTGCTATGCCCTTTTTCGAGGTTAGTATACTGTGCCTCTGTCTAACAGTGACACAGAAGTGATACCCAGGGTAAACCTATGATCTCCCATCCACTCATCAAGATTCCTCTTGAAGAGAGTCAATGAGGGACTGCCTAACCTGGACTGGGATTTTATTCCATAGTGAAGGGAGCCTCTGGGTTATGAATCTGTCCCTCCAGCATGTCCTATTTATTTCAGTGCTGAGGTTTAAGTCTCTCGAGCATGTAGCTCGATGGGATTTGAATTTTCTGAGGTGCAGCATGTCCATTAATTCTGGGTTGGACATGGCTTTATACGTCAGGCACAGATCGCCTCTGAGCAGGCAGTAATACACTGAGTAGAGCTGGTGTTTCTTTAACCAGGCAGCATATGGCATCTGTTTGAGCCCTTTGATCCTCTTGGTGAGGTACTTTTGGGGTCTTTCCAGATGCTGCAGGTGTCTGGTAAGGTACATCTCAAAAGGGGCATTGTACTCAATTATGGGCCTGATGAGGGATGAGTAAAGAGGCATGATGACCTCCTCTGATCTAGATGTGAATCCCTTCATGATTAGGTGGGCTATATAAAATGTTTTTCTAACCACTTTGGCCACGTGGTTGTCAAATGAGAGATTGTTATCAACTTGTGTCCCCAGGTCCCTAATTACTTCTTCTGTACTTAATGGATTACCACCTATGTGGTAATTTGTGGGCACTTTGTTTTTGCCAAAGGGGATGACTATACACTTTTTGGTGTTTAGCTTGAGGCCATGACTCTGGCACCAGTTGTCTGTTTCTATAAGGCCCTTTTGGAGGATGCTTGTGTTGGTTGGAGAGTCAATTATGGCGCCCAGTTTGCAGTCATCTGTGAACTTGGTCAGCCACAGTCCTTCCGTGTTGGCCTGTACCTCCGAGAAATATATACCGAACAAGAGAGGCCCCAGGACTGAGCCTTGTGGGATGCCACTTGTAACTGGTTGGAGTCTGACATGGTTCCAGCAATTCTAACCATGTGGGTTCTGTCCTTGAGCCAGTTTGCAACCCATCTAGTGACATAGGGGTTTATATTTAAGCTGGTGAGCTTATCTGTAATGCCCGAGTGGGGTATTGTATCGAAGGCTTTTGCGAGGTCCAGGTAGGCTGTGTGGACCACCTTCCCCTCGTCAATGGCCTTGGTGACTGTTTCAAAGAAATTGACCAGGTTTAAGAGGCAGGACCTGTGCTTAACAAAGCTGAACTGGGTAGAATCAAGTGTCTGTAGGTCCCCAGTATCTTTATTTATGAGGTCCATGATGATCCTTTCCATAGCTTTGCAGACCAAGCTAGTCAGGCTTATGGGGCGATAGTTTCCAGGATCCGTTGAGGCACCACCTTTGTGGAGAGGGACCACTGTTCCTGTACGCCACTCTTTGGGTACATATCCTGTAGTAAGGCTGAGATTGAACAGTAGTTTTATGTTTGGGTTTAGCTCTTCTTGGAGTTCATGTAGGACGCAGCCCGGGATACCGTCTGGTCCCATTGATGCTGTGTTTTTTGCTTTGGAGAGGGCGGCTCTTACCTGAGCATCTGAGATGTCAGGGGGGCAGCACTCTGCTGGGATAGATATTTGCCCTTTTGATGGAGATGGGGGGGGAGAAGTTTGCGCTGAACCTGTCAGCTAAGATGTTGGCAATGTCTGTGGGTTCGGTGTATTTTTTGTCATTTTGGACTAATTCTGAGCATATCTGGGAATTCCCACCCAGGTTCCTAACATAACTAAAGAAAGCCTTGTGATTATCCTTAGTGTCCTGTGCAATTTTTCTCCTGAAGCTGGCCTTAGAAGAATTTATGAGTGCCTGTAGTTTTTTGCTAATACTGATCAGAGATGCCTTCCCTTTTTGGGATTTTGCTCTATCATGTAGTAGCTTCCTCCTTCTATTGTATAGTTTGTTTATGGCTGGGGTCCACCAGACAGGACGCCTGCTTTTGGAGGATTGGGTCTTGGTTTTATTTGGGATTGCATGATCCATGCATTCCTGAAGGTGTTCGTAGAATGCGTTTATAAAGGATTCTGTGGTCTGGGCCATATTTTCCACAGGCCCGGGGGCTTTGAAGGATTCCACCTCAGTTTTGAGGAGTGTGAAATTTGCTTTAGATAAGTTTTTCACTGTGGTTTTCTGGGCAGGGGGTGGGGTCAGAATGTGAATATCCAGTGAGATTAGTTTATGGTCTGATCTTACCAGTGAGGGATACACTTCTGGTCTGGAGCATAGAGTCCCCATGTTGGTGATGATCAGGTCCAATATGTTTTCCCCTCTTGTGGGAGTGGTAATAAGTTGTTCCATAGCATTTGAGTTTATAAATTCTAGGAACCTTTGGGCTAGGGTGTTGGAGCTAGAGTAATGCTCCCAGTCTATGTTTGGGTAGTTGAAGTCACCCAATATAATGGTGTTTGGAGAGACCTTCATATTTTCCAGTGTTCTCAGGATGGCCGAGTGGGGTTCCTGGGTTTGGGAGGATTTACCACTAATCTTACAGAAAACCACAATTCTATGAAAAACTGAGCAAAAATATGAGGCAAAAATCTGGGCATTCTACAAAAGTCTGTACAGCTGAGAGGTATGCATTAGTGGCTTTTAAATCTAATAATAAAATGTGGTTTGGGATTGCACGACCTGTGTTTTTAATAGATTGCTGAATTGTCTAACACATAATCTTTTGTTAGTGATAATGACTTCTGTCTATATGGGCATTTTGAAAACAGGGGTGCAGGGCATCTCCCTAACTGCTAGTCCAGCAGACTTATAATCTTTCCAGTGCAAGGTTCTCTCAAGCCCAATGGCTTTTAGAACAGAATGAACCGAGTTTTCATGATCAGTAAAGCAGAGCACTTACTTGTAATAAAGACTCTCGATTCTATTGTGATGACATGTTCTGACAGAGGCTTACCTAATAAATTGGATATAGCAGACTTTGTTGTCAGGTGGGATTACCACTTCTTCCCCCCTTGTAACTTTATGTCTTTTTTTTGCCCATGTTGCTTCTTTTTGTTTTAGCGTGTTTGTAGTATAAGCATTTCTTTTCATAAATGAATGAAGAACACAGACTGATTTTTTTTATACATCCTGAATCTGCAGAGGCCATTTTTGTATGATTTAACAGTATCATTTTGTGGGGATTTGATGCTGTCATGTAGGGCAGGTCTTCTTTATTTTCCGACTCTTTTACAAAAATGTGTTTATTATCTAAGCTCACCTCTTTTGCCAACTTCTGTGCTGTTTTGTGGAGACATTTCTGAAATGATTCAACACAGCCTTCTTATTCATATTAAATTATTCTACCTTCAGGAAGCCTGCCTATGTTATCAATAGAAGTCAACAGAAAGACACTATAGGTTCAACAAACAAGCCGATAACTGCAACCATATTCCAGGAGATATAATTCACTTTCTTATACCCTGTTCAGTCTCAGCCTCTCCACAGGATATGTGCCCAGAGAATGGCGCACGGCAACGGTGGTCCCGCTACACAAGGGTGGGGCCACAACTGACCCTGGGAACTACCAACCAATAAGCCTGACCAGTCTGATCTGTAAGGCTATGGAGCGAATCATTATGGAACTCATAAATGGAGAGATTGGGAACCTCCAGTCGCTGGACCCCACACAGTCCGGCTTTGTCAAGGGCAGATCATGCCTCCTGAACCTGGTGGATTTCTTTGAGACAGTTACTCAGGCTATAGATAAGGGAAAGGAGGTACACATGGCTTACCTTGACCTTGCTAAAGCATTTGACAGCATTCCCCATTCGGGTATTATTGATAAGCTCACCAGCCTGGGCATAAACCCTTACGTCACAAGATGGATCGCAAACTGGCTCTCAGACAAATCCCATAATGTAAGAGTAGCGGGATCTATGTCTGAATCCAGACAAGTAACGAGTGGTGTGCCTTAGGGCTCTGTCCTGGGGCTCCTTCTGTTTGGCATATACTTTTCAGAAGTACAGGCAAGCACGGAAGGGCTGTGGATGACTAAGTTTGTGGACGACTGCAAACTGGGTGCTATAATCGAGTCTCCGGCCGACATGGAGATCCTCCAGAAGGGCCTAAATGAGACTGATGCATGGTGTCAAAGCCATGGTCTCAAGCTAAATTCAAAAAAATGCATAGTAATCCCCTTTGGAAAAAACAGAGTACCCGCAAACTACAACATAGGAGGTAATCCCCTGAAATCTGAAGAAGAAATAAGGGATCTAGGGACCCAAGTAGATAGCCAGCTTTCCTTTGATAACCATGTTGCCAAAGTGGTTAGAAAATCCTTCTATGTGACCCATCTGACCATGAAAGGGTTTGCATCAAGATCTAAGGATGTAATGGTGCCCCTCTACTCTTCCCTCATCAGACCCATTATTGAGTACAATGCACCAATTGGAATGTACCTGGCTAGACATCTCCAGCAGCTGGAGAGACCACAGAGGTACCTAACCAAGAAAATTACTGGCCTCAAACAGTTGCCCTATGCAGCACAATTGAAAAAGCTTAGACTGTTCCCTGTTGCATACCGCTTTCTCAGAGGCGATCTCTGTCTAACGTACAGAGCCATGTCCAACCCAGAATTGTTGAACATGCTCCATTTTAGCAAAACCAAATCTGCTCGAGCTACATGCTCTAGGGATATAAATCTCAACACAACAATGAATAGAACATGCTGGAGGGATAGATTCCCTTCGCAGAGGCTTCCCTTACTGTGGAACAGGGTCCCGATCTACATAAGTCAGAGCCCCTCACTATCACTCTTCAAGAGGAACCTTGATGAGTGGATGGGTAACAGAAAGTTCACACCGGGATCACACCAACAGCACTACTAGATAGGGGCCAAGGGTACTAGCTGATAGTACAAGGGTCTAGGGAACTACTAAAGGAGCGGTGAATACTGCACAACATGGCTGGGCTAATATATGCCTTCGAGCAGATAGCTCAGTACCAACCTATGAACCTATGAACCTATAAGAATACCAGAACAACTGGACTTGTAACAGTTTATCATATAGTCTGTTAGATTAGCTCTGGCCTCCATTCTTCAATGTGCAGCTGACCAGGTTAAATTAAACTTTTCTTACTGACTTTTTCCCACATCAAATAGTAAAAGTGACTGCCTTCTTAATTACTGGTCCCTCTCCCACCACGCAGTACTTGCTTAACTTTCCAAAAGGCTGATAGGTCATTTATTTTGGCTAAAATATGTAGTCAGTCAACCTACATATTTAGACAAGCAGAATTTTCGAATATCTCCTAGTAAATAGTTACCATGATGCAAAAGAACGTTTGCCAGTTTTAAGAAATCACTAACCTTAAAAGTGTTTACCTTTTTTATTTTCCCACCAAGCTGTACCCGCAGTGGTGGTGCTGCGGTAGCGTTGTCGCCTTACAGTAAGACACTGTCCGGTTCGATTCTCAGCTAGAGCATCTTCTGCATCGAGACATGCGTGAATGGGCGTACCTTCATTGAAGGTTGTGCATCAAGGCTGGTAACTCGACATGTAAAAATCAACTACTAATCATTAGCGGACTGGAGTTCCACTGTGGCGACCCCTAACCGGGAAAGCCGTATGACACAACATTTTCGCACCAAGCCGTAGTCATTTGTAAGTATAACAGACATGATCTCTGCTGAAGATGTTTGAAATAACATTGACAATAGTGTTTTTCATTATGTTTTATTTTTTTGAGTTGTTTTTCAAACATCTCCAATGATCAATATTTATTTTACATCAGAAAGTTTAATAATATGTTTAATTAATTTGTATCTTTATAACAAGTTGTTGTAGGGCTTTTAACATGGTAGCCACAGTCAAAATTATTCTGGTTAAAATATACACTTTAATAAAAAGCTAATGTTATTAGCTTATAGGAAATGCATATTTTGCAAAAATGGCATTCTAAAAATATCAGAAATTACATGTTTTTTAATTTACATTTAACTCTCACCAAACAGGCTGTGACCTGCTTCTCATCTTGGGATTGGTGCTAATGTTTTGCTTCTGGTAAAAAAATAAGCAAAGGAGTATTGTATCCCAGCAGAGTGAAGCTGTGGTGAGACCAGCATTAGTAGTAGGCAGGGAGTAGCCATTCATGTGACTCCCCTCTTTTCATCATTCTTGACAAGCTAATTCTTTGTTTTCAGTAAGTACTGCTTGATTTGTTTCTAACTTCAGAATATCTGCCTAAATACTTCATCCTTAAATTTTCAGGGTGTACTTATTAGTTTCCACTCAAGTGTTTGTCAGTGCCCTGTATAGACACAGACACTTTGAGTGACATTTTTCCTGTAAAAGCATGATTGAAATTTAACCAATACCTAGTTGCACAGAGGACAACTAGTCTGCAGTGACAAGCACTGCCCCCAGAGTTGCAAACCAGATACTCCTGACATTGCTTTATATTCTCACTCCAACTGTCAATAAAAAAGGGTCTGTTGCCATGGATATGAACTTTTCCACTATCTCTGCTACCAGCTTGGTGGATATGGGCATCCTGAGGCAATGCAGAAATTGCCTCATGTTTACTGACAACCATTTAATTCTGAAACAAACTGATATGATATGTGAGAGATGTATTTACTTAATGTCACTATTGGCAAAGCTCTAACATAGAAGTACTCCTAATGTCAATAAGTTTTTTTTGTAGTACACATGCTGCACCCATGACACACAATTCAAAGCAGACAAATAGACCCACATATGCTGAGGCACTTAAACGTAACCTTCCTAAACCCCAAAGACCTCCTAGATGAAGTACACATAACAAATACCCTCTGCAGCCCCAAATGCATTCTTTCAAAACAACATCCAAATCAACATATACAGCCACATCGCATGGAGCCTCTACTTCTAAGGCCATAAGGCAAGCCAGCACACAATCCAACATTCTGGTCATTGCAGACACCATTGTGAAACACACCAATGTCCCTCCCAACAGGCTGAGTAAGGAGAAAGTCATTGTCAGTTGCTTATCAGGGGCTAGGATCCGCCACATTATGCACTCACTCAGGTCATTGGAGTACAAGTACCAGTATGACTCAGTCATACATAACATAAAACCCATAACATAAAACTGAGTCATGTACCTCCCTAGACTATATGAAGAGAGACATCATGGAGCTCTTGGAATATGTGTCGAAGGCTAGTATGAGCATAGCACTGAGCAGCATTTTACCTTCTCCAAGGATGATGCCACAATACAAACAAAAGATGACTGACTTTAATAATTGGCTTAGATTCTGGTGTCATTCTATGGGGGTGCAATATTTGTCAGCATGGAAGCAGATGGTCAACAGACCATGCAGCTTTGCCACGGATAGGCTGCACCTCTCCCATCTAGTCTTTCGAATATTTGCTAAAACATTGTCTTCCCCTATAGTGCCTTTTTTTAGACAATGCAAAACTGAAAGTATTTCTGACATAGCAAATCAAAACCAAAAAAATCTAATGGTATTACTATTCAATGCTAGGAGTCTAAACAAAAAACTCCACTCCCTAGAAGCTCTCTACACCATAGAGAATGCTGATGTCTATGTGGTCACTGAGACATAGTTTAAAACCACAGAGAGCACACCGACAGTTCAAGGTTATAATGCATTCCAGACATTTAGACCAGCTACTACATAGGTTCATAGGTTCATACTAGGCTATCTGCCCTAGGGCATTTATAAGCCTAGCCAGAATGAGTTTGGCTTTCGCCACCCATTTTAAATGTATTTTGCTATGCCCTTTTTCGAGGTTAGTATACTGTACCTCTGTCTAACAGTGACACAGAAGTGATACCCGGGGTAAACCTACGATCTTCCATCCACTCATCAAGATTCCTCTTGAAGAGAGTCAATGAGGGACTCTGCCTAACCTGGACTGGGATTTTATTCCGGAGTGAAGGGAGCCTCTGGGTTATGAATCTGTCCCTCCAGCATGTCCTATTTATTTCACTACTGAGGTTCAAGTCTCGAGCGTAGCTCGATGGGATTTGGATTTTCTGAGGTGCAGCATGTCCATTAATTCCAGGTTGGACATGGCTTTTTACGTCAGGCACAGATCGCCTCTGAACAGGTGGTATGCCACTGAGTAGAGCTGGAGTTTCTTTAACCGGCAGCATATGGCATCTGTTTGAGCCCTTTGATCCTCTTGGTGAGGTACTTTTGGGGTCTTTCCAGTTGCTGCAGGTGTCTGGTAAGGTACATCCCAAATGGGGCATTGTACTCAATTATGGGCCTGATGAGGGATGAGTAAAGAGGCATGATGACCTCCCCTGATCTAGATGTTAATCCCTTCATGATTAGGTGGGCTATATAAAATGTTTTTCTAACCACTTTGGCCACGTGGTTGTCAAATGAGAGATTGCTATCAACTTGGGTCCCCAGGTCCCTAATTACTTCTTCTGTACTTAATGGATTACCACCTATGTGGTAATTTGTGGGCACTTTGTTTTGCCAAAGGGATGACTATACACTTTTGGCATTTAGCTTGAGGCCATGGCTCTGGCACCAGTTGCCAGTTTCTATGAGGCCCTTTGAAGGATGCTTGTGTGGGCTGGAGAGTTGATTATGATGCCCAGTTTGCAGTCATCTGCCAACTTGGTCAGCCACAGTCCTTCCGTGTTGGCCTGTACCTCCGAGAAATATATACCGAATGAGAGGTCCCAGGACTGAGCCTTGTGGGACACCACTTGTAACTGGTTTGGAGTCTGACATGGCTCCAGCAATTCTAACCATGTGGGTTCTGTCCTTGAGCCAGTTTGCAATCCATCTAGTGACATAGGGGTTTATATTTAAGCTGGTGAGCTTATCTATAATGCCCGAGTGGGGTATTGTATCGAAGGCTTTTGCTAGGTCCAGGTAGGCTGTGTGGACCACCTTCCCCTCGTCAATGGCCTTGGTGACTGTTTCAAAGAAATCAACCAGGTTTAAGAGGCAGGATCTGCCCTTAACAAAGCCAAACTGGGTAGGATCCAGTGTTTGTAGGTCCCCAATATCTTTATTTATGAGGTCCATGATGATCCTTTCCATAGCTTTGCAGACCAAGCTAGTCAGCCTTATGGGGCGATAGTTTCCAGGATCCATTGAGGCACCACCTTTATGGAGAGGGACCACTGTTGCTGTACGCCACTCTTTGGGCACATATCCTGTAGTAAGGCTGAGATTGAACAGTAGTTTTATGTTTGGGTTTAGCTCTTCTTGGAGTTCATGTAGGACACAGCCCAGGACACCATCTGATCCCATTGATGCTGTGTTTTTTGCTTTGGAGAGGGCGGCTCTTACCTGAGCATCTGAGATGTCAGGGGGGCAGCACTCTGGGACTAAAGGCAGAGGTGTCGGTATTTACATAAAAAATAAATATATCTCAAGGTTGGTCAAAAAGGACAATGCACTTCTGTTGCTCCATGTTCAGATCACCATAGGCAAAATCCAATAATACTTCTTTGCAAGCTATAGGTCCCCCTATGTGACCCAGGAAACCCATATCATGTATTTAAACTTAATGGAAACACTCACTTCCAACCCAATACCATATTCATGGGGGACATTATTTACCCCACTATTAACTAGGAATACTACACAACACCAAATGTACAGGCACAGAGATTCCTGGATTTTATAAACACAAACTCCCTCGGCCAGATTGTCAGTACACTGACCATGGGTGAAACCATACTGAATCTGGTGCTCACTAATATGGGAGAGTACTGCACACCCCCCTAGTGTAATGTCTTCCCTGGTAAGATCAGACAACAAAATGGTCTCCTTTGAAGTAAAAATAAAGCATGGACCCCCAGCTAAATCTGTAATATTCAAGATCTACTCTATGGCTAAGTTTCTGCTATTAAATGATAACCTGGCAAAATTTCAAGACCCCATAAACCCTGAGAACACTGCTGTCTATACAGAACTGTTCTCAGAAACCCTATACAAGCATGTTAATAGGTGCATAGAGGCAGCTGTACCCACCAGAAAGAATTACAGAACTAATTTAGAAAACAAGCCATAAAATCAATAGGTTGTATAACAGGAGGAAGAAAAGCATGGAAAAAATTAGAAGATGCAGCACCTAGCAGGATAAAAGCATCTCATCAAACTAAACAAACAACTTAGAGCACAAATAAAGTCTACCAAAGCCAAATCTGAGGTACATTTTGCCTCCCAGGCCAAGGACAACTGCAAGGCATTCTTTAGCTATGTCCACAGCCTCAAAGGCAATACACAATTGTGTGCAGAGCTCATTGTAAATGGAGCCACCTATACGTAACCAGAAGATATAGCAAACATACTGCATCAATGGGTCCAGACAATATCCTAGGATGCCTTCTAAATAGCATGAAACATGACCTATCAGGCCCTCGGGAATTACTATTTAACTGTAGCCTTCAAACAGCCTTTGTGCCTCATGAACGGAGAACAACAGCAGTCATCTCTCTGCACGAAGGTGGGCCATCTACAGACCCTGGAAACTACAGACCCATAAGTCTCACTAGTCGAATATGCAAAGCCATGGAAAGAATTTTCATGCAAGTGATCAATAATGATACAGTAAGCCTCCAGACACTGAACTGAACACAGTTTGGTTTAATCAAGGGCAGGTCATGTCTACTGAACCTAGTGTTCTACTTTGAAAAGGTCACCAAAGCAATGGATGAGGGCAAAATGGTTCACACTGCCTATCTTGACCTGGCCAAGGCATTTGACACAATACCTCACTTAGGAATTATTGACAAACTCAGGGGGTCACCTAGTAGATAGCCAACTGGCTTGCAGACAGGACCCAGGAAGTTAGAACTGGGAGTCCACCTCTACAAAGTGGCCAGTCACAAGTGGAGTCCCTCAGGGAATTGGTCCTTCAGCCATTCTTTTTTGGTATTTACTTCTTTGAAGTCAAGGCTGATGTCAAAGGTCTCTGGCTAGCTAAATTTGCAGATGACTGCAAGTTAGGAGCTGTCATTGAATCCCACACTGACACAAATGTTTATCAGGAAGGGCTGACACAGACAAACAGCTGGTGTCAGAGCCATGGACTAAAACTAAATGCCAAGAAATGCATAATGGTATCCTTTGGGAAGTCATCCACCCCTAGTAACTATCATATTGACAACACACCCCTTAGATTTCACCCAGTAGTCAGAGACTTAGGAATGCATATAGACAGTAATCTAGCCTTTGCCCATCATGTGACTACAGTAGTAAGGAAATCATTCTATGTTGCGCAACTTATAAACAACGATATGGCATTTAGATCCAAGGAAGTCATGGTTCCACTTTATTCGGCATTCATCAGACCTCTCATTGACTACAATGAGAGGTCTGGGTCTAAGCTTAAAGGCTGTGCATGCATATCTATCTTCTTTACTGAAGTTTGTGCACTTGTTTTGTTTGGCATAGACTGGATTCGGGCCTGCTGGATCGTTGTTACATTAGGGGTAGGCAAAAGCAGCACTGTGGTGGCAGGACAGGTAGCTTTCATCCTTCTAAGTTGGGAACTGCTGATTGAGTATGCTGTTGTTTGTTTTTTTGTTGTGGAAACCTGGCTAATACCTAATACGCTGGCTTCTCAGCACTTCTGTGGGTGCATAGTTATTGCTAACAACACCTCTGCTCTCACTTGCACTCTGCCTATGTTATAATTATATACTAAATTAAAAGCAATATTAAACACCCTCACTCCCCACTGGCCCTTGGTTGACCCCATTAAGGAATTCCATAATTAATCTAGCATGTCCCAAAGGTCATTGTCAATCTCCTCCCAACCAGAAGCTGGTGACTCTCTGGTGAATCTGGGAATGTTCTTCCTGAAATGTAACTTTAGCCAAAACTTACTCCCACTCCTCTCCTCCCACATAACACAAATACTTGCGAGATTTAACAATATTTGAGCTCTGCAGGCTGAGCTCTCTCAACTCAGGACTGGCAAGACCAGACAGGAGTAGAAGGAACTACACAACACAAACCCAGCCTAACATAAAATACTACCACACCTCACTGAATCAACATACAAACACAACACACATACTCGGGAGGCTCTGAGTAAAATTTACCTAAACAGCAGAGGCCTCAAAAGCAGACACCCAAACAACTGCTAACTCAAGACACCCCACAAGCAACAACCAAGAAGAACATGCCACATAGAGACAACAAGATGATCACAATTGGCTGGCTTAATGTCTGGTGTCATTCAAAGGAGGGGAGGTCTGTTGTCCTGGGATGATGATGATGACAAGCCAAAGCCGCTGCTTATGCGAAGCACCTGTCACCCCCTGGGATTCGGATATTGGGGCTACTCTTTGCCACCCCATAGTGTCTTTTTTTAGCAAAGGCTCAAATTCTAAACCTACAGAAGAAACTGATGCCAGAAGTCTCAATCTCAAAATGCATGCTCAATCATCTCTAGGTCTCAAATCTCATCTCAATATCGATGTCTGTGCTGTAACTGAAACCTGGTTCGAAGGTTCTGAGAGCACCCCCAGCACTAGTAGGTTTACCTGCTCACCTCATATCCCCAAAACCGGACCACACCACACACCAAAAGGAGGAGGATCCATATTCATATTAAGGATACCCACCTCCAGGTTGGGTGCAAAATGCACGCAGCGAAACCATCCCATCCGTGCAAACAACCATAGGCAAAACTGTCAAACTCAGGACCCACAGCCTTCCCCCTCACTGAAGACACTGGAATAATGTCTCCAAACACCACCATCATATTGGGACTTCACACACCGAAATATATAGAGGAACATTACTCAAGCCCCAACTTTCATTAACTCCGGTTCCTGGAGTTCATATATTCAAATGCCATGGAACAGCTAATCACACTGTCATGAGGAGAGGAGACTATACTACAGATCTCATATCACAAACATGGGGACAAAATGCTGCCTTCTAACCTGCATGGATCGGATCAGGGAGCAATCCCAATCAACCAAGACTCTTAAAACAACAAAGGCAAACGTAGTCTGGTGGACCCCAGCCATTAACAAAAACAAACAAAATAGACAGCAAGACTGCAATAGAACAAAACCAAAACCATAAAAGGAAGTCAGTCACCGATCATTAAAAAAAAAAAAATATCAAATCAAAAAATACCAATAGGCCAATTTTGAGAGAAAATCAGCCATGGATTCAAAGGACAATCATAGCCTTTTCAGCTATATATTAAGACCTGGAAACTCCCAGATATACTCCAGAATTAGTCCAAAATGATACAAAAATCAAAAGGAGAGATATCCTGCCCCAGACAGTGTAGCAGACATCTCAAATCTTCAAATGGTGAAAGCTGAAGCTCTCGCAAAGTAAAAAAAGCACAACTCCCCCGCCGGATGGTGTGTCCCCCGGCCGGGTGCTACATGAGCTAAATGACTAAAGGCACTAGCACATAAGCAGCCTTTTAATCTCATAATTAGCTTCCGCAGGATGGCCCAAGGGTGGCGGACGACAACTGTGGTCCCTCCCACACAAAGGCCTGCCCCACGACGGACCCTGGTAATGACCCATAAACTTACTAAGTCAGTCTACAACGCCATGGAGAATATCATAATGGAGCTCATAAACAAAGAGATAGGGACTTGCAGACATTGGAACCCGACCCAGTTTGGATCAAGTCCAAGGATATTGATGAGCAGGAACCTTACAGTACACAAAGGCTTCTGAACTACACAAAATACCCCACCTGTGCAGAAAAACAAAACTTACTAAATGTAAGCCCATATGTCACAAGATGGGTTGCAAACTGGCTTAAGGACAGAACCCACAGGACAGGATTAGAGGCGCTGCTGCAGACTCCAAGCTCCAAAACAGTGTCAGTCGTGTCCAGGAGGGTCGTCCTCCTGGCCCCCATTTCAGCATCTTCTTCTCAGAAGTACAGGCCAACATGGGAGGACTCGTGCATCGGACACGGATATCCTTCAGAAAGGAGGTACAGAGCCATATATAGTTGAGCCAGAAAAAAAATGTATAGTCATACAATCGGGAAAAACAAAGGTAACCCCAAGCTACCATGGAGGAATCCACCCACCAAGCAGAAGAGGTTATATCGAGGACAGAAAGAGGGGTTGACAGTGGTGGGCCCTTTTGACACTCCTGCATTAAAGTTTGACATAGACGTTCTAGAAAGATTGCTGACCTGTGAGAGGGTTCGATCATGCGATCAGATAGGGTCATTGTTCCCCTGTACTCTTTCACTTCCAATTTATCGATCGTCAGATTATATTACCGCGGATGTATCTCACCCGACATCTGCAGCAATTGGAGAGACCCCAAAAGTGTTCTCACCAAAGGGCAGAGGCACAACTAATGGGCACAGTATTTTTTTTTTTTCAGTGTTAATGGGGCAACAAAATTTTGGGCTAGGCTAGGCTAAATGCCTTGCAGCAGATAGATAGCATAAAACCTATGAACCTATGAACCTATGTCCCCTTTGGTTATGTACTTAACCAGGCACATCCAACAACTGGAACATCCACAGAGGTTCCTCACTTAAAGAATACAGGGCATAAGTAAAATGTCCTATGCAGACCACCTCAAGGTCCTATCCCTGTATTCTGTCTCCTACAGGCTGTTTAAGGGAGATCTATGCCTGGCATACAGGGCATTGTCAGACCCCACTCTGATGGATCACCTGCATATCCACAAACCAAACAGAACCAGAATTGTTCATTCTAAAGGCTTAAACCTTGCCTGTGATAGGCTCATAGGTTCATAGGTTCATACTAGGCTATCTGCCCTAGGGCATTTATAAGCCTAGCCAGAGTGTGTTTGGCTTTCGCCACCCATTTTAAATTAATTTTGCTATGCCTTTTTTTGAGGTTAGTATACTGTGCCTCTGTCTAACAGTGACACAGAAGTGATACCCGGGATAAACCTACGATCTCCCATCCACTCATCAAGATTCCTCTTGAAGAGAGTCAATGTGGGACTCTGCCTAACCTGGACTGGGATTTTATTCCAGAGTGAAGGGAGCCTCTGGGTTATGAATCTGTCCCAACAGCATGTCCTATTTATTTCAGTGCTGAGGTTCAAGTCCCTCGAGCACATAGCTAGATGGGATTTGGATTTTCTGAGGTGCAGCATGTCCATTAATTCTGGGTTGGACATGGCTTTATACGTCAGGCACAGATTGCCTCTGAACAGGCGGTATGCCACTGAGTAGAGCTGGAGTTTCTTTAACCGGGTAGCATATGGCATCTGTTTGAGCCCTTTGATCCTCTTGGTGAGGAACTTTTGGGGTCTTTCCAGTTGCTGCAGGTGTCTGGTAAGGTACATCCCAAAAGGAGCATTGTACTCAATTATGGGCCTGATGAGGGATGAGTAAAGAGGTACGATGACCTCCCCTGATCTAGATGTGAATCCTTTCATGATTAGGTGGGCTATATAAAATGTTTTTCTAACCACTTTGGCCACGTGGTTGTCAAATGAGAGATCTATCAACTTGGGTCCCCAGGTCCCTAATGACTTCTTCTGTACTTAATGGATTACCACCTATGTGGTAATTTGTGGGCACTTTTGTTTTTGCCAAAGGGGATGACTATACACTTTTTGGCGTTTAGCTTGAGGCCATGGCTCTGGCACCAGTTGTCTGTTTCTATGAGGCCCTTTTGGAAGCTGCTTGTGTTGGCTGGAGAGTTGATTATGGCACCCAGTTTGCAGTCATCTGCGAACTTGGTCAGCCACAGTCCTTCCGTGTTGGCCTGTACCGCCAAGAAATATATACCGAACAAGAGTGGTCCCAGGACTGAGCCTTGTGGGACGCCACTTGTAACTGGTTTGGAGTCTGACATGGCTCCAGCAATTCTAACCATGTGGGTTCTCTCCTTGAGCCAGTTTGCAACCCATCTAGTGACATAGGGGTTTATAGGGGTTGATATAAATAGGACCTGTTAAAGAGAGAGAGAGGTATGTATCCCAGAGACTACACTGTCTCTGGAAAAGGCTCCAGATCCATGTGAAGTAGACATCCTCCCTATTCAAATTCAAGTGTAACTTGGACAGTAGGATGGAGAACAAGAAATTCATCCCTAGTTTGGCACCTATATCTCTAATGTTCCCAGGTTCATCTCCCACACCTATGCTTGGAAATGTTTCATCTCCCAAGCTCCTGCTTACACTTATCAATGGTATCAAAACCTGTCAAAGATTTGGGATACATAGACTGAAAAGGCCCTTGTGATTGTTAACCTACTAAACACCTATGAACTCTGTTTAATCTAAAATCTGGCCCTGGGATTCAGGAAACATACTCAACACAGGTAAAGTCTGTAGCTCAATATGGTCCAAGGTTGATTAGCAGTTATCTATGTGGTAGTTTTCACTCTGCTGCTAATTAAAACCCCCACTTGTGAAGACAACAGGACCAGTGGTGAAGGAGGAAATCTTGCAGTTGTGGCTAGGCATGTGATGAGGAAAACAGACGAGCACAGAGAATGCATGTCTCACTGCATGCACATATGCTTCTTCACAACAATACAGGAAAATGAACAAGCCATATTAAAGGGCCCTTTGTGATTCTTAAATCTGCTTTCTGTGCATAAAATAGGTGGAAATAGGTGTATACGACAGTGAAAAAAGTAGGGGAAAGGGTTCAGCAGGGAGAGAACCATCAGAAAAAGGGAAGGTAAAAAAGGAAGTGAGGAAAGAGGAAAAAGGATATACTTTTTTGAGAGACTTGAGTCACTTTTTTAGGAAAGATTTTTGAGGAAAGATATAAGGGAAAGTAAAGGTATGGTAAAAGAGTGAGAATCACACACAGGGGTACATGCACAAACATAAAGCAAACAAAAACTGATTGGAAAGGTACTGACACACACTGAAGAGTTTTGGGGCACAATTGAGTTAGAGGCACCTAAACAAAGGGAAGACAGTGGTGATGAGGAAACTGGACAATAGACAGGGTAGGGCAGTGACATAAAAGGACAGAGAACACCAGGATGGAGGCTAGAGTGGGTATGACCTTCTATATCATATTGCCTGTGCAAGACCCAGTGGGATGTCAGACAACACTCTGACCACTCTGCCACTGGGCTGCACCTGAGGTGTTGATGAGACGCATAGGCATTGATGCAACTCTGTTAGCTAGAAGAGGACCCTTTAGAGGCATCCAATGCAGGCCTTTAGCTGCTGGCTAGCAGCTCCCCCACAACATCTATTAATTCCCTGGTTGTCACATACTGTCATCCTCCATCAGTGATAATGGAGAGGAACAATGACACTCCTGTCCCATGAAGCACCACCATATGTTGCAGGAATAACCTTCTGGCTTCTTCCTTCAATGGAGAGGCACACCAGGATCAAGATGGAGTACATGCAGGAAATAACTGGAACTGCTGTGGTGCTAGAGACTGCATTTGTGCCCCTGGAGCAGCTGTGGAAGCTGCTGTACAAAATGCAACATGAAAGGAGAGAAATAAAACAACAACAAAAAAAATTATAATAAAGGACAATGACAAAGGGAGTGAGTGAAGAGAGAAAAAAAAAACATAGGCATCAGATATATGTACAGTATATGTAATTCATAAAATCAAATTGCTACATAATATTGAATAACTAAGACTATAAATATATATATATTTTTATATAATTGAAAAACTAAGACTATAAATGTATATATATATATATATATATATATATATATATATATATATATATATATTTATATAGGTCTGGTGGCAGTAACCGCCTACATATTCCATGGAACTGGCCTTATGCTATGGTGAGCTGGCAGAAAAACAGTGGAATAGGTTGCATTCCTTGCCAAGGTCATGCACTAGTTCATATGTGACAGAACTAGGGCAGGCATCTTATAGTTGTGCCTGTTTACTTTTTCAGCATGTGCTGTGAACCAGAGGACACCTTGTTAGTGTGACCTGTCATTGTGTGATCATTATGTAGTGCATACGATATTGGTGTGACAGGGTGGTGTAATCATTATGTACCACATATGATATTGGTGTGGCAGGGCGGTGTGCAGATGTGCTATAGAACTTCAGGGCACAAGTAATGCTTTGCCTATAAACATCAGTGTTACGTGGGTGATGCTGCATACCTCTGTAGTAGTTTATATATATATATATATATATATATATATATATATATATATATATATATATATATAAAATTAATGAGTAAGAGGTTGAGGTTGTAAATTTAGTGTGAATAACAATAATAGCACTGTAATGGGCATACATACTATTGAGTTACATAGAATTCTATGTTACATAGAATGGTCAGTGTATGTATCCTGCAAACCTTAAGCTAAGCAGTACTACCTTTATGGGGCTACAATCTGGCATGGTGCAGTCATATAGCAGATAATGTTAAGAAACTGAATGAAATTAGAATTATTAAATAAAACAAAACAATACATAACTTTTTGCCTAGAAAGCCTCTCCATTTGTCTCCAATACAAAAGGATGTTCTCCAAAATAACCTACCGAGCTAGAAGAAAAAAAAGATCATTAAGTCACATGCTTAAAATACTCTCATTTGTAAAATGAAAAGTAATGACTGCATTTGTAGCAGGTGATGCTTACAGTACATCTCTTGTGCCTTTTCCCTGATCTCTTCTTTTCATAGGCCAAGAGGGTCAGGATGGCATCTTCTCTGGTCACTGTAGTGATGCTAGCACTACTCTGTAGAGCAGGAAATGCCAGTGGCATCAGACATCTCCCTGGCAAGATTGGCGTCTCCACTTTATACTGGGGACCCTCATATAAGTCCCAGTCAGGTACTCCCAGTGGTCCCTGTGCAGCAGTTAAAGGAAAATTCAATCTTTCAGCTTCCATTCTGGCACCATCATATAGCCTCGAAGCACTCACTGTCTTTACAACTTACAACCGCCTTGCTGTAACTGTTTGCTTACAATGATGATGTGTAAAATGGTATGGACTGAAAACATCTTACTGTGAGTGGCTGTGGCATACTGAAGGGCACTCCCAGATACATTGATACAGCAGAAGTAGGCCTTCAGCAGGCAAAACACATGTTTAATGATGAACAGGATTTGTGACAGGGTATAGCTGTACCAGTTTCTGCCATGGTATAGAGATTTCTAATAGATGTCATTAACCATGGCCCTAGGGCATATACAGAATCACCAGCAAGATGCCTCTGAGTGAAATCATCCTTCACAAACTGTTGTTATACATTGCACGTGCTGTATGATGGAGTTGGGTACTACCTGTTTGGCCTTTGAGACACATCATATATTTTACTTTGTGCATTGCAGACCACCAAGCAGTTGATGGAGTGGAATGATCTGTAGTACCTCAGAGGATATGATCTACATCATAAAAAGTCCACGTGGTGTTGGCTATCTCAGCTGTGGCATGTGGAAATGACATATACTTTCTTATGTGTTATAACATAGCGTTGAGAAACTGGTGCAGCGTTGAGAAACTGGTGCAGTATCCTTGAGGCAGATGCCTGCAATACACCTACTTTGACCCCCACTGGTCACTGTAATGCCCAGTAACCAGTACTTACAAAGCCACACACCTTGGTAGCTGTAGTGATAGGTACTCCATGCATCATTCAGCTCTGTAAATAAGGGACACATTTCTTGACCAGATTCTACATGGCAGCTTTAACCACTCTATCCACACAGTAGCAGTCATAAATACCAGTGTTATGGAGGCCATGAAATGTTAGTTGCGGAAAGATGACACTGAGCTACCAAGGGTGAAGACAGGCAGCAGTGTGTCTATCAGCAGTAAGTACAGATTAACGTGTATTTTTTTTAATTCTGTGGATACACACCGCAACATTTTGTGATTCATCTGTATCCCTAAAATGTTACTGTGGTTATTAATTCTGGATGTATAAAACCTATAGCTGCAGTACACACAGACACACACACAGACACACTCACACACACACGCACACACACACACACACACACACACACACACACACACACACACACACACACACACACACACATACGTGTGTGTGTGTGTGTGTGTGTGTGTGTGTGCGCATATATGCATTGCTTTACTATATTATTTACCCTCATTTGCATTCATGGATTAATGGAGACACACATTTTAATAATATTGCTCATTGCTCTCTCATTATACCACAATTAGCATTCTAGGTAGGCTGTGGGATTTCTTGGCCTTCCTTGCTCACATTCAGTGTGTCTCTGAGTCACCTATACTTTGCCCATGGACTCTCAACATGCAAAATTGCTTACTGGCACATGAAAAAAATGTTTCTGAATCTCAGGGTGGGTGTTATGATTGTGACTTGCTCTACTGATTTGTGAGTTTGCACATTTGGCATAATGGTTAAGGTCTTCACTTGCCATGCATATTGTACAAGGTTTGATCCTGACCTCTGGCCAATACCTGCATGTTGTCTCTGTGGGGTTCCTTCCAAAAACATGCTGGATGTTTCCATCTCAAACTCATTGAAGAATGAAGTTGTGGGCAGCAGCACAGATTCTATTGCGGGAAGAGTTGTAGAGTCCAACTGCTTTTAGCATTGAGTGTGGTGCACAGTATCCTGTAGCCATGAGAATGTGGATCATAGACTGCACATCATGGCAGGGCCAGCCATGCAACAGTGTAAAAACTGGCTCTAGGTGAATCTGGTCATGTTGACTAATGTCTCCAAAATTTGGCGATGGTATTTGCCAGTGGTAAATGGGTTGAGGATCCCACCTATGCTAGGGACACATGATAATGGTGGAAGCCTCAATTGGCCAGTGTGTGCCAACCATAAAGCCCAGTAGCCCTGAAACAATGGCTTTTTGACCGTTTGGTGTCCAGTTGCCCAGGTTGGGTTACTTGGGATAGCTCTGTTTACCTAAAGCTGGACATAAAACCAACGCTGTTGAGCTAAAGCTGGACATAAAACCAATCAACCTGCCAACATGAACTAAGGATTGCTATACTCAATATAGGTTCACTGACAGTACACAGCTTGGAAATGGATGATATGATGGTAAGATAGAGGCTGGACATTCTGCATATCCTAGAGACAAGATGGAAGGGCAGTGCAGCAAAATCACTTGGCTTAGGCTCTAGACTCTACTACTAAGGGGAGGACAGACTAGAAATGGTGTAGGAATTGTGATATGGGAGAGTTTTCTGAAGACAGTGAGGGTAGTCATCTGACTTAGTGAGAGATTCATGGTAATCAGACTTCAGTGTAAACTCAGGGCCCTCTTCATAATATCAACTTATGTCCCACTGCTAAGTTGTGATAGTGTGGAAAAACAGTGCATTCAGGCAGCAGCTGCATGACCTACTAAACCAGGACAACATAAATTGGTGATAATGGGTGACATGAATGCACATATTATGACAAACAGTACAGGATATGAGTACTGCCTAGGTGGGTCAACAGGAATAAGGAAGGAGAGGCCATTCTAGAATTCTATCTAACAAATGACCTGATTGTGGCTAACTCATTGTTCAGCAAGAGAGACAGTCACAAGATTTCATACAAGAGTGGCCACCATGGAACTTGGGTAGAATTTCTCCTAGTAAGGAAAGGGCATTGGGTAGAGTTAATTATTGCAAATCATCCCCAGTGAAACAGTCAGACCACAGCGTAAACCACTGGTTGCCACAGTCAGCTGCAAGCATTGGACAGAAAAAGTTCTATGGTCAGTAGAGAATAGTCTGAAGACCTGGAAGTTGACCAAAGAGAAAGTACAAAACTTCAAGAAAATACCCAGACCTCTAGCAGCTCAGCAAGAAGAGGAAATAGGTGAAGTTGAAGAAGAATTGTAGCTCCTCAGCACATGTGTGGACTACAGAACAGATATAAAGCTGAGCCTGGTATGGAAATAATGTATGTAAGGAAAGCTGGAAGTTGTCCAAAAAAGTAGTGCAGGAAAAAGTAGGATATAGAAAAATGAGGAAAACAGTATATGCCAAAACCTGTCTACGGACTTTCATTTTCAGAACTTGTTTAATAAAGTTTAATAAAGTTAATTTTGCTTTCCATTTTCTGTACTCAAGTTTTTGCTAATGCTTTTGGTGCCTATAGATAGAAAAGATGAACTTGGCAAAGAAGGAATACTGGTTGGCAACTAAGAGGCTAAGATAGCAGTGCAGTAGCAAAGAACAAGGCATCATAGGCACTCTACCAGCTTCTGGAAAGTAACTCAGGAGATGGCATAAAGAAACTCTATCAGGTTGCAAGGCAAAGACAGAAAGATAAAGAAGACTTTCATCAGACAGCCTTCATAAGGGATGCCAGCAACGACCTGCTCACCAGTCCACAGAACATCAAAGGCAGATGGAAGGAGTATTGCCAGAAGCTTTTCAATGAAGAAACCCCACAGAAACTGTACTGCCCCAGACACAGCCTCTGATGAAAGAAGAGGAGGAGCCCGCCCTAGAAGAAGTAAGTAAAATGAAGTCAGGGAAAGCAGCAGGCTCAGACGAGGTCACAGCAGATATGATAAAACTTTTGGGTGAGTTAGGGGTGAAATGGCTCCAGAGAATATTCATAGCAGTATGGAGAGAAAGGCATATCCCAGATAACTGGAGAATAAGCATACCCATGCCAGTGTACAGGAACAAAGGGAAAATCCACAACTGTGGGTGGAACAGGGAATCATACTCCTGTCACACTGCATAAAAGTTCTGGAGAGGGTGACTGATAAACAAATACGCAGAATAGTAGAATGTAAGATGGGAGGCGAGCAGTTCAGAATCAAATTAGGATGCAGCACAGCCAACCCAATGTTTGCAGTGAGATAGACAGATGAAAAGAAGCTACAGATGAGGAAATAGTTCAACTAGACTTGAAAAAGCATGACGATGTCCCAGGAAAGCTGATTTGAGCAGTCCTGAGGTGGTTCAAAGTCCCAGAAACATTGGCAAAATTAGTGCATTACATGTACTCGGACCTATGAATAGCGTTCAGACTCACATAGAGGTTCCCAGTGGCAGCAGGTGTACATCAGGGTTCAGCTTTGAGCTCTCTTCTGTTCATAATGGTGCTGGACTACATTAGCAAACAGGTCAGCAAGGGAAGATCAACAAAGCTTCTGTATGCAAATGATGTGGCACCACCTGCAGGTTCTGAACAAGAACTTCAGCAGATAAAAGAGGAATGGAAACTAAATTGAAGGCACACTGAATGAAACCAAGTATAGATAAGACAGCTGCAATGGGAGCAAATGGGGAAAATCAGAAGAACATGAGAACTGAAACAGAAGGAAAAATAGTGGAAAAGGTTAGCAGCTTCAAGCATCTGAGAGGAGTAGTTGAGGAGAAGGAATGTCTGAATGAGGAAGATAAAGCTAGCATCAGGGGGGGCTGCAGTCAACTAGCACAGAATGTCAGAGTTAGTGCATGACATATATATATATATAT
The DNA here is from genome assembly GCF_019279795.1 of Protopterus annectens. Lineage (NCBI taxonomy): Eukaryota > Metazoa > Chordata > Ceratodontiformes > Protopteridae > Protopterus > Protopterus annectens. Next base: position 996,602,873 of record NC_056727.1, on the reverse strand, counting down.
ATATATATATATATATATATATATATATATATTGCATGAAGCTGTGCTTAAATGTCCTAACTTGGTTAAAATATGAGTTTCTGGACTCCATCAGTGCAGATAAATAAGCATAACCTGAATAAGTTGTAAACTCTTCAGAATTGATTTCTTATATTACTTGTGGGTTTTCTCTAGAGAACTGCCCTTAATTTTGTCTCCAGTTGCTTTAACAATCAGATTACTTAAATGTTATACACTTCAACTACTGAACAGTAAAGCAGTAGGGTGCACATAATACAAAGAAAAGCAGAGGCTGTCTTGATTGGTGCTGGTCAGTATTGTAACAAAATGTTAAAATATTGTGTGTGTGTGTGTGTGTGTGTGTGTGTGTGTGTGTGTGTGTGTGTGTGTGTGTGTGTGTGTGTGTGTGTGTGTGTGTGTGTGTGTGTGTGAGTCTACATAAGCTTAAGAATGACACTGACAGGCAAGTAGAGTTTGTGTTTTTTTTTAACATACTTTAACAAAAACGCTTTTTCGATAAAAGCGCTTTCGTTAAAGTGTGTTTGTTGGTAATGGATTCGGGCTTTTGAGCTTTCATTCAAATGTCCTAGATCAAACAAGTATAACCAATGAAACTCACAAGGCCAAAAATCAATGTCAAACCAATTTATTCCACAGAAGTTCAACAAAACAAAACAAAAAAAAAAAACAGAAACAATCACTAAGTGCTTTTGTCCCACCTAAACAAGGGAAAGGGACTTCATCAGAGTATAAAACATATTTGATGATCACTATTTAAATAAACTCTGACCAATCAAACCACTCCAATGAATATGTAATCAATTGGAAAAACATGCTTGTGATATATATTTAAATACCCAGATATCCTAATAGGTTACAATATGATAAAAATGTTGTAAATGTGTGTAGAAATGCTTATATTTAAATTTAGAAATAATACACTTGCTAACATACAAAGTAAGTGTACATTTAAATTGAACGTATACTAATCATATAATTCCACATGTAATGAAAAACATACACAAAAAAGGTGCACAAGAACAGTGCATTAACACAACTTTACATTAAGAGGTGTGCATTAAAAAGTGCTGCTTTACACTTTAGTACACTTATCATAGAAATGAAATTATTAATACTAGGTGGTATCCTGGCATTGAGACATAGTTGCCATAACAACAATTTGTGTTCGAGTAAACTATCCACATCACCTCCACTGCCATTAATGTGAACTTTATCAATGATGAAAAAAATATTTTTTTGAAAAAAGCACATTTAACAGAGTGTCTGCTTAATGTAATGGTAGGCTTTTTTATTTTAGTATCATATAGGTGTTCTTATATCCTATCACCTCAATCTCTTGCTAGTTTTAGCCACATAAAATGCCAGGTAGGAGATGCAAGTTGCCAAATACACCACACCTGTGGTCTTGCATTTGTAATGGTCTGGACAATGGATGTTCTTCTCAAGCCTATCTCAAGACAGTCATTGACAAACCTGCAATATTTGCATCTCTTGCATTTTTTCAAAATTTTCTTTTGATGGGTCCCAGTCTTACCACCAATAGTCCCCTGCAAGATATTTTAATAAGGTGATATTAATGTTTAAGGATAGGGGATGCAAACAGCATTTACTTTACAGTATTAAAAATGAGATAACAGGTGGTGGGCAAGGCAGATTTAAACCATTGTTAGGTGCCAAGTCAGCAGGTCCCTTAGAAGGGGCTAATCAAAAGGAAGGTGTTGCAAGATAGGTATGAATTTAACAATGATCCTACCTTACAGTGTGGATGTCTATAAATACATCAGTATAGTAAAGAGGACATGGGACATTGTATTTACCCCTGATCTAAAAGATAGAGTGGGTCAGGTTCCTCTGTTCACTTTTAGTAATGGGAAACATTTGCCCATCATAAGAACCACTGTTATAATTACCTCCACTTCTGCAAACAAAGACATTGCTATGTAGCAGTTAGCATATACTCACACCTAGTTGCTGCATTGCCAACAACAGCAGTAAACTCCTAAAAACACATCATGATCACTGCATTGAAATAAATGACACAACAAGGTACCACACTAACACAAATAAATATGGGGAGCTCTGCCTCATATCCCCTTACTGATATATATATATATATATATATATATATATATATATATATATATATATTTATATATGGATGGATCTACTTCAGTAGATCAAACTTTTACAAATTCGAACCACAAATGGCCGAGACCATATGTTTGAATTTGTAAAAGTAAAAGTTCAAACACTGAAGAAAAAAGTAAAAAAAAAAAAACAACAAAAAACAAAAATAAACGTCTTTGTCCCCTGCACCCCCCTTACTTAAATATACCAACTCCGATATCACACTACATTGTGGAAAAGGGAAATCTTTCCATTCTGCACTGTACGGAGATCTCCATTCAGTCCAATTGAACTTTTACAAGCTTGAACATATAAGCTCAGCCATTTGTGGTTTGAATTTGTAAAGGTTCGATCTACTGAGGGGGACCCACATGTATTATATATGGGACTCCTGAATTTGGTCGACTCAGCGAAATGTCTACAGATGCTTGACTGACCACAGTTGGTATTTTTTAAAAAAATATTGGCATATGCAGATGGTTAACAGGTTTCCTAGATTGACAATCCCTAGGTGGGGGATTATTCCCTTTCCCCATGAACTGTGTGACCTTGGAGTTAGTATATATATATTTAGCAGGGGTATGCAGGGGAGGCTTGCCTTCTGCAAAAATGTTTTTTTTTTTTTTTTTTTTTTTGCACACGATGAGGATTTTCCTCCCATATATGCAGTTGATTGCCAGTGTCTGTATTGCTAGCCTTCTGTGGTCTATGTTTTTGCTATCGACATTTTGCTTTGTTGACCAGGGTAAATAATATATACACATATATATATATATATATATATATAGATATATGTATATATATATATATATTTATATATATATATATATATATATATATATATATATATATCTATCTATACAGATTCCATACACTAGATCGAAGGTTCACAACTTCGAAATAGTGTATGGAATGCACACTGCAGCGAAAGTGCACTTAATTGAAAGTGCACTTACATGAGTTCAGTACAACAGGCGTTGTACTGAACTGTGCAGTACTCATGGACCTTAGGGTTGGGGCATGGGTCATGGTAGGGGATAGCCGGGCTATCCTTACCATGACCCAACCTAAGGATCATGATGACTGCAGCGAGAAGGACATAGCAATGTCCTCCACTATGGTGCAATAGTCAAGAACCTTAGGGTTGGGCATGGGTTGGGGATAGCACACCAACTATCTCCTTACCTAACCTGTGCTAACCCTAAGGTCGTGAGTATAGTGGAGGACATAGCTTTTTGATGTCCTCCACTGTGCTGCAGTACTTTGGTGAAGTGCACTTTCGCAGAAGTTCACTTTCGTTAAAGTGAACTTTGTAAGTGAGGCTTCCTATTACAAGTTCAAGTTGTGAACTTTTGTTCTTGTAACAGGAATCCATATATATACATATATATATATATATATATATATATATATATATATACATATATATATATATATATATATATATATATATAAGTGTATATATGTATATATATATATATATATATATATATATATATATAAATATATATCCAAAATAAAGCACCTAGGAACCAGCAAATTGAAGCCACCAACAAAGGAACAAAAAAAAGTCTGTTTTATTTAACATTGCAAAGACACCACGTTTTTGTCCTAGTATATCCAGGACTTCATCAAAAATGAGAAGTACATTGCAGTCCCTCCTTATATACCTCCTTCCTAATTATCTGCTGGTGGTAATTAGTCCCAATTGAATAAAATGACAAAAATTTAAAGATATAGTAAAACACTCATTCTAAAATTTCTATAACATTAGTTCAATAAATACAATGCTAATCCATTCTGATCAATACATCCCTCAACATTAGTATAAAAATATATAAGGTCATGTAATAAATATAATAAATAATTTAGAACAGTTGCATATACATCCACAGTGAACAAATACCTATGCATAAAAGTAAAACAGAATGTCGCCCCCCCATGTTAAATAAAAACCTAAAATGCATATGTGTACATAATGAAATAGAGGTGTCCTAAAAAATAACCTAACAAGGTAAAACATTTCATGTAACTCAATGTTGTGTTTATTTTTAATATATATAAAATTAGTTGTAACAAAATTAATTGCATAAAGTTGGTTCTGTAAAGCATACCCTTAGCCTATTCTTTGTTAGAGCTTGGCAGATCTTAATTTGAGAATTGGTACCAGTGAAACATGTTCTTTAAGTCCTGGGGGCTTGTTCGCTTCTAATCTTAACTGCCAGAGAAGTTCTTTAAACTCAGTGGTGGTCTCCCATGGTCCCCACCGTGGGTCTGTTTCAACCTTTTCTATTACAAAGAACCCAAAAACAGCTTCTGTGCATTCTTTGCTGTGCTTACACAAGGCATTGTTTATATCACATTTTTTGATATCATTCATGTGTTCATATATACATCGCTTGAGTTTCCTGTTGGTCTTTCCAATATAGAAAGAACCACAGGTCTTGCATATAGGTTCATAGGTTGGTACTAGGCTATCGACCCTAGGGCTTATGCAAGCCTAGCCATAACAATTCCCTGGATATTTCTTCCCACAATATTTACTTCTCTGGACCCCTGTCTAGCAGGGTGACTGACATGATCCCTGGGGTGAATTTCCTATCTCACATCCAATCATCAAGGTTCCTTTTGAAGATGGCCAATGAGGCGCTTTGCTTGACATGTATGGGCAGTCTATTCCAGAGTATGGGGAGTCTCTGAGTCAGGAACCTATCCCTTCAGCATGTTTTGTTCATTGTGATGACAAGGTTTAGATCCCTGGAGCATGTGGCTCTGAGGGATTAGGATTTCTTTAAGTGGAGCATGTCCAACAGCTCAGGTTTTGACATGACCTTGTATATTAAGCAGAGATCGCCTCTGAGTAGACGATATGCCACAGAGTATAGCTGGAGTTTTTTTAGACGGTCAGCATATGGCATCTGCTTTAGGCCTGTGATTATTTTAGTGAGGTATTTCTGTGGCCTTTCCAGCTGTTGCAGATGTCTTGTGAGGTACATGCCAAAGGGGCATTATACTCTATAATGGGTCTAATGAGGGATGAGTACAGTGGGACAATGACCTCCTTTTTTCTGGATGAAAAGCCCTTAGTGATGAGGTGTGCCACATAGAAGGATTTCCTGACTGTTGTGGCGATGTGGTTATCGAAAGTGAGACCACTGTCCACCTGTGTCCCTAAGTCTCTCATCACACTTTCGATGTTTAGTGTCCTGCCACCTATGTGGTAATTCATGGGTACATATTTTTTTCCAAAGGGGATAACTATACATTTCTTGGCATTAAGCTTGAGCCCATGGCTCTGGCACCAGGCAACTGTTTCTGTAAGGCCCTTTTGTAGAATATCCACATCATTTGGGGATTCAATAATGGCTCCCAGTTTGCAGTCATATGCGAACTTTGTTATCCAGAGTCCCTTAGTGTTGGCCTGTACTTCAGAGAAGTAGATGCCAAACAAGAGTGGTCCCAGGACTGAACCCTGTGGTACTCCACTTGTCACTTGTCTGGAGCTGGATTTGGAATCGGCTACTTTTACAGTCTGGGTTCTGTCAGTAAGCCAGTTGGCAACCCATCGAGTGATGTAGGGATTTATGCCCAGCTTAGTAAGTTTATCTATGATTCCAGAGTGGGGGTTGGTGTCAAAGGCCTTGGCGAGGTCCAGATAGGCTGTGTGGACCACCTTACCCTCGTCCACAGCTCTGGAGACTTAGAAGAAGTCAATCAGATTCAGGAGACAAGATCGGCCCTTCACAAACCCAAACTGGGTGGGGTCCAGTGTTTGAAGGTTGCCAATGTCTTTGCTTATAAGTTCCATGATAATGCATTCCATGCCCTTGCAGATCAGGCTTGTCAGACTGATGGGACGGTAGTTCCCAGGATCCAAGCCGGATCCTCCCTTGTGGAGCGGGATAACTGTAGCTGTGTGCCACTCAGTGGGCACGAAGCCTGAGGTGAGGCTATGATTAAACATGCCACTTAGGTGAGGTGTCAGTTCATTTTGCAGTTCATGTAGTACACAGCCAGGGATGTCATCTGGTCCCATGAATGCTGTATTCTTAACTTTGGAGAGTGCAGTTTCTACCTGTGTGGCCGAGATTATCGGAATTTTGCAATCTTTTGGTATTGAGATGGGCCCTTTAGGGGGTGAGAGTGGGGTGAAGTTGGCACTAAATCGATCTGCCAGGATATTGGCAATATCCTTGGGGTCAGTATATTTAATGCCATTCTGTTGTAGCTCAGAGCAGATCTGAGCATTGCCATTTAGATTCTTGACATAACTATAGAATGCCTTGTGGTTGTCTTTGGAATCTTTGGCAATTTTATTTTTGTAACTAGCTTTTGAGGATTTTATGAGGGATCTCAGCTTCTTACTGAGGCTGGTGAGGGAGTTTTTTGCATCCTGGGATTTTCCTCTTTTCTGCAACAGTTTCTTCCTTCTGTTGTATAGTTTGCTTATAGAAGGGGACCACCAGATTGGCTTCCTTTTTTTGGAGAAGAGTATTTTGGTTCTGTTTGGGATGGCATGATTCATGCACGAGAGGATGTGCTCATACAATGCCTTAGTGTAGGATTCTGCAGTCGAACTTCCAGATTCCGTCTGCGTGGGGATTGTGAAATTTGTCACTTCTGACTTCAGTAGCATGAAGTTGGCTTTGGAGAAGTTTTTTAAGGAGGTTTCCTTACTGGGGGGTGGGGTGGGATGTAGATGTCAAAGGTGATTTGCTTATGGTCAGACCTGACCAATGAGGGGGTGACCACTGGTGTGGAGCATCTATCACCCATGTTGGTAATGACCAGGTCTAGGATATTGGAGCCCCTGGTGGGACAATGGATTAGTTGATCCAGGGCATTGAAATTTATGAATTCCAAGAACCATTGGGAAAAGAAGTTGGTACCTGAGTAGTTTTCCCAATTAATGGCAGGGTAGTTGAAATCACCCAGTATTAGGGTGTTTGGTTGTATCTTAATATTTTCCAGTATATTTAGAAAGGTGTAGTGAGAATCTTGGGGCATGGTGGGGGATCTGTAGCAAGCTACAATTTGGATTGCAGTCTTATCTAGTGTTAGTTGCACCTGGAGAATTTCAGACACATTGTGTTGGGCAACTAGCCTGGAGGTGTGAATATCCTTGGTGAATATGGACACTCCTCCATCTTTAGTGTTTCGGTCTTGGTTTTGTGGCTGAAAAGTGTGGTAAGAATTGTAGCCTGGGATTGCCGGGGTGCTCTCTGGAGCCTTGAACCAGGTCTCAGTTACTGCACAGATATCGATGTTCTCCATTTTTAGGAGTGCCTCGAGAGTGCATTTTGAGGTTTAGACTTCTAGCATTGAGTAGCATTACCTTCAGATTTTGCATGCTTGTATCTGTTACGGTGGTGGTTTTATCCTTTGAACCTTGCCTAAAAAGGCACTATAGGGGTGGCAAGAGCTTTAGCCAGTAACTTGAATCCCAGGGGTGACAGGTGCAGACCATCTCTGGCAAAGCATTGTGATTTGTCGATCATGTCTTCCCAGGCAGACAAATCCTGGATCCCCTTTGAATGACACCAGAAGCTTAGCCAATTGTTGAAGTCAATCATTTTGTCCTTATACTGTGGTATCATTCTGGGTGAAGGCAGGATGCTACTCAGGGCTACGGTCATACCTGCCTGGGTCACATGATCCAAGAGCTCTTCCATGTCTCTTTTCATGTAGTCCAGGGAGGTACGTCTCAAGTCATTCACTCCAGCATGGACAATAACAGAGTCGTATTTGTATTTGTTGGGGAGTGACTTGAGTGCATGCATTATGTGGCAGATCCTGGCACTAGACAGGCAGCTGACTGTAATTTTCTCCTTGTTCAGCCTGGTGAGTGGGACATCAGTGTGCCTTACTATAGAGTCACCTATGACTAAAGTGTTGGGTACATTGTCTTGCCTTAGGGGCTGTTGGTGGGTGGCACACTGGTGTTGTGAGCTATGTGTCACTTTGGTTTTGACTGGTGTTTGTTTGCTTTTCGGCTTCGGAGGTCCATGTTGCTTGGGCAGGTTAATGTTAAGGGCCTCCGCATGTGTGGGTTTAGTGTTGATATGTGTGGGTGTTGATGGTGTGGGTTTTGAAGGGCTATGAGGGCTATATAGCGACGTATATAATTCCATAAGTGTCACAATTACAATAAAAATTGGTTACCAATTTTGTTTTTCTACCTATCAAATCCACATAATCCTCCTGTAGAATGTGTGTGCATTGTGGACAAGAACCACATTTGTATGTACCCTTCTTGGATCTAGAATTATTCACCGGGTAGTTTTCCAACATTTCTTTTATATTCCTACCCTTTCTATAGGTGAACCTAAGCGGATTTTTAAATAGTGGGTTCAAATCTGAATATCTCGCAAATCTCTCTCAGTTTTGTGAAATTATATCTTTAATGCAACAAGCATTACTACTAAAATTCAATATAAAGTTACCATTCCATCCAGTTTGGTCAGTATCATTGTTTGCTGCTGGATGGGTGTTCAGCTCCGGCTTGCCCCAAATTGGACCAAACCTTCCTTTTCTTTCCTTCAAAATTTCACCTTCCACTTGCTTTATCAACTCTATTGGATGCTTTCTTTCCATGAACATAGCCCTTAGTTTACTACTCTCAATAACATAGTCTTGGTCATTAGAGGTCATTCTGCAACTCCTAATAAACTGACCTTTCACAATCCCCTTCTTTTGACTGAAGGGGTGTCCACTAGTGAAAAATAAATAGGAGTTGGAGAATGTCTTTTTCCTAAACACACTAGACTTAAATGCCCTCTCTCCTGGTACTTTTTCAATGAGTACATCCAAATACTGTAACTGGTCATGAGTGATGTCGTGGGTGAATATGAGAAAGGGCGTTGTGTTATTCAAATAAATTATGAACTCATTTAACTTTTGTTCTGGCCCATTCCAAAAAATGACTTTGTCATCCAGGTAGCGCCTATAATAACTCCAGTATTGGGAGTAGTTGGAATGAAACACAAATTTCTCTTCCCAGGTGGACAAAACCAAGTTGGCATACATGGGGGTACAACTGGCCCCCATGGCTACTCCACTTGTCTGTTTAAAAAATTCCCCCTCGAAGTAGAGAAAATTGTGTTTGAGTACCATTTCCATCAGTTCTGTATCATTATCTGAGCTACCTTTTGTTCTCAGTGCTTCTTCGAACCAGTCCAAACCCGTTTGGTAAGGTATAACATCGAACAGGTCCTGTATGTCTAAAGTAACAAAAATAAGGTTTTCATGATATAACCCCTGGTCAATGCTCCTCAAAAAGTCCCAAGGATCCTTAAGGATGCCCACCTTGTTTAGCCATACTTCCTTTAGTCTTAAATCTAAGTACTTGGCTATTGGATATGTTTTGGAGCCTGAAGTGGCTACTATAGGTCTCAAAAGTGGATCAAGGGCATCCTTATGGACCTTCGGTATTCCGAAGATAGAAAGGATGAAAGACTGCAAGTTGGTTTGCAAGGTGACTGTTCAAATTCTAGTAACAACTTAGTTGGCAATACAGCAAAAGTATCTGAGACTGTTGGTTGGGATGAGGTTCGTTCTGTTACTAAATAGCTTAACACCAAATGTAATTTTACAGAAGGTCGTTCAGACAAGAGGTTCTTGCTTGGGCGACATGATAATAATACTTACAATACTAATGTTAACATTTTACATGATATAATGTTAAGATACAAAATATTGCATATGGACAATTGTTATTTGAGAGAATGTATATCCACCTGGGAAGAAAAATTTGTGTTTCATTCCGACTACTCCCAATACTGGAGTTATTATAGGCACTACCTGGATGACATAGTCATTTTTTGGAATGGGCCAGAGCAAAAGTTAAATGAGTTCATAATTTATTTGAATAACACAACGCCCTTTCTCATATTTACCCACAACATTACTTATGACCAGTTACAGTATTTGGATGTACTCATTGAAAAAGTACCAGGAGAGAAGGCATTTACTCTAGTGTATTTAGGAAAAAGACATTCTCCAACTCCTATTTATTTTTCACTAGTGGACACCCCTTCAGTCAAAAGAAGAGGATTGTGAAAGGTCAGTTTATTAGGAGTTGCAGAATGACCTCTAATGACCAAGACTATGTTATTGAGAGTAGTAAACTAAGGGCTATGTTCATGGAAAGAAAGCATCCAATAGAGTTGATAAAGCAAGTGGAAGGTGAAATTTTGAAGGAAAGAAAAGGAAGGTTTGGTCCAATTTGGGCAAGCCAGAGCTGAACACCCATCCAGCAGCAAACAATGATACTGACCAAACTGGATGGAATGGCAACTTTATATTGAATTTTAGTAGTAATGCTTGTTGCATTAAAGATATAATTTCACAAAAGTGAGAGATTTGCGAGATATTCAGATTTGGACCCACTATTTAAAAACCCACTTAGGTTCACCTATAGAAAGGTTAAGCATATAAAAGAAATGTTGGAAAACTACAGGGTGAATAATTCTAGATCCAAGAAGGGTACATACAAATGTGGTTCTTGTGCACAATGCACACTGACTTCACACCTTATATTAGACTCTACTAAATAAATTTACATCTTCTGTACTTTGTTCTATTACAATACCCTCTTCAAGTTCAACTTCCATTATAGCATCCCATGCAGCCAATTTTTTATTATGAACTTCTTTTTATAGGATCATAGGATCACAGGAGTTTACTAGGCTATCAACTTGGAGGTCATTTCAAGCCTAGCCATTTTATCCGAATATAACACCATAGATATGCTATTCAGTACCCAGGACTGCATTTAGTAATGACTGTCCATGTCCAGAAGGGTTGTGGGCACTATCCCCAGTAAGAATTTTCTGTGCCCCATCCACTCATATGGGTTCCTTTTGAACAGTGGCATACAGGTGCTCTGTTTCACATTAATTGGTAGTCTGTTGTAAAGATGCAGCAGTTGCTGGGAGACAGATCTATCCCTCTAACATGTCCTATTTAAGTCACAGGCCATATCTAGGCCCCCAGAAAGGGTAGCTCTAGTCCCGTTTGATTTACGGATGTGCAGCAAGTTCATTAGGTTTGGGTCTGAGATTGCTCTGTAAGCCAGACATAAGTCAACCTAAGAAGTCTATATGATACAGAGTAAGGTGACAGGGACTTTAGTTAGTCTGTCTAAGGCACATGCTGGAGTCCCTTGATCTTCTTTATTAGAAACCTCTGTGGTCTTTCCAATTGCCCCTAAAATACTTCGATTGTGGCCAAATGGATCCAACAGACAAACAAATAGCCAAAAAGGAATTAAAGCCAAGGATCCAAACCATAAGAAACACCTTTAATAAAATAGCAGGCAAAGCTTTCGAATCAAACAGTTCTTTTTCAATGCATATACAAACAGGTTAAATACAACCATTTAATATAAAACACCATCCAATCAGTATAGCCCACCCTCTCACATGATTAATTATGCAATTAAATAATTAAGGATATAATTAAACACATTGTTCATATTAATATATTACATATTATTATATAGCATCCCCAAAAATCAAGTATCCAACAGTTCCAAACAATTTCAATACAGTCAGACATAACTCTATTTTTCTTTTAAAACTGGTTTAAGACTGTTTATATTATTTAAACCAGGATATCTGTCAGCTCTAAAGTAATTAATCCACTTGTGTTCACATAGTTCAGTTTTATTAACAATATCTCTCCCCCTCTTTCACTTAGGAACATTTTGTGGTACTCTGAACATAAATGAATGCTATATACCAAACTCAGTTATATGCTTACTAAGAGCATTAGTCTCAACATTCCTATGAATTTCAGAGAGATGAGACCCGATTCTCTCTTTTCACTTTTGATTTGTTTTGCCTATATAAAAAAGGCACATGCCTTACAGTTTGCAAGATATATCACTTTAGCAGTTATACAAGTGGCAAAAGTGCTAAATTTAAACACTTTTTTAGTGACAGAATGAATAAATTAATTATCAGTATTTATATAAACAAAATAAACACAATTATAACCTGGAATTGTAATATTTCTACTAGCTACACAACTATTCATCACATTATTAAATGCAGAGTCCTTATAACATTACACAATATGTTTTAAATTCCTTGTTATAATTGTGTTTATGGTCAAAAGTTAACCTTTAGTTAACCTTTAGTATAATTGAGCAAAAAAAACAAAACTCTCCCCCCAAAAAACAGGCATCTTATGGTTTTAGGGAAGCTCAGAAGCCTCTAGTCATCTGGTATCTCAGCTCGGAGTTTATGATGTGCAATGGTTCCTGATTCCATATTTTTAATCTCTGTCATAATCATCTTTTTGACCTCTCTTATTAATGGTTTGTCTTTGCTTTTCCATTTTAAAGTTATAATTTTCTTAACCACTGTCAACATTAAAGATAGCAATACTTTCACCCCTTTAATACATGTTATTTTACACCATCTCAAAAAAACATGTCTTTGCTAATGTTAAATTATCCTTCGAGTATAAGACTTAATATGTTGTTCAAGTTATTGTTATACTGAAATACTACCATACATTCCCACAATATATGTTCCCAAAAGCCTCTTTTCTGAACCATCACACCACCTATTCATGCTTCGTATCTGCTGAAATGCCCTGGAATTCATTCGGACTTTGTGCAAAGCCTAAACAATTTAAACTGGTTAATGTAAAGAGTACCACTGCTCATTGAGTATGCATGCTGCTCGTTAATGAGCAGCACTGCTCACTGAGTATGCATGCTGCTCATTAATGAGCAGCACTGCTCATTGAATATGCATGCTGCTCGTTAATGAGCAGCACTGCTCATTGAGTATGCATGCTGCTCGTTAATGAGCAGCACTGCTCATTGAGTATGCATGCTGCTCGTTAATGAGCAGCACTGCTCATTGAGTATGCATGCTGCTCGTTAATGAGCAGGACTACTCATTGAGTATGCATGCTGCTCGTTAATGAGCAGCACTGCTCATTGAGTATGCATGCTGCTCGTTAATGAGCAGCACTGCTCATTGAGTATGCATGCTGCTCGTTAATGAGCAGCACTGCTCATTGAGTATGCATGCTGCTCTTAATGAGCAGCACTGCTCACTGAGTATGCATGCTGCTCATTAATGAGCAGCACTGCTCATTGAATATGCATGCTGCTCGTTAATGAGCAGCACTGCTCATTGAATATGCATGCTGCTCGTTAATGAGCAGCACTGCTCTTTGAGTATGCATGCTGCTCGTTAATGAGCAGCACTGCTCATTGAGTATGCATGCTGCTCGTTAATGAGCAGGACTGCTCATTGAGTATGCATGCTGCTCGTTAATGAGCAGCACTGCTCATTGAATATGCATGCTGCTCGTTAATGAGCAGCACTGCTCATTGAGTATGCATGCTGCTCGTTAATGAGCAACACTGCTCATTGAGTATGCATGCTCGTTAATGAGCAGCACTGCTCATTGAGTATGCATGCTGCTCGTTAATGAGCAGCACTGCTCATTGAGTATGCATGCTCGTTAATGAGCAGCACTGCTCATTGAGTATGCATGCTGCTCGTTAATGAGCAGCACTGCTCATTGAGTATGCATGATGCTTGTTAATGAGCAGCACTGCTCATTGAGTATGCATGCTGCTCGTTAATGAGCAGCACTGCTCATTGAGTATGCATGCTGCTCGTTAATGAACAACACTGCTCATTGAGTATGCATGCTGCTCGTTAATGAGCAGCGCTGCTCATTGAGTATGCATGCTGCTCGTTAATGAGCAGCACTGCTCATTGAATATGCATGCTACTCTTAATGAGCAGCACTGCTCATTGAATATGCATGCTGCTCGTTAATGAGCAACACTGCTCATTGAGTATGCATGCTGCTCGTTAATGAGCAGCACTGCTCATTGAGTATGCATGCTGCTCGTTAATGAGCAGCACTGCTCATTGAATATGCATGCTGCTCGTTAATGAGCAGCACTGCTCATTGAGTATGCTGCTGCTCGTTAATGAGCAGCACTGCTCATTGAGCATGCATGCTGCTCGTTAATGAGCAGCACTGCTCATTGAGTATGCATGCTGCTCGTTAATGAACAACACTGCTCATTGAGTATGCATGCTGCTCGTTAATGAGCAGCACTGCTCATTGAGTATGCATGCTGCTTGTTAATGAGCAGCACTGCTCATTGAATATGCATGCTACTCTTAATGAGCAGCACTGCTCATTGAATATGCATGCTGCTCGTTAATGAGCAACACTGCTCATTGAGTATGCATGCTGCTCGTTAATGAGCAGCACTGCTCATTGAGTATGCATGCTGCTCGTTAATGAGTAGCACTGCTCATTGAATATGCATGCTGCTCGTTAATGAGCAGCACTGCTCATTGAGTATGCATGCTGCTCGTTAATGAGCAGCACTGCTCATTGAGCATGCATGCTGCTCGTTAATGAGCAGCACTGCTCATTGAGCATGCATGCTGCTCGTTAATGAGCAGCACTGCTCATTGAGCATGCATGCTGCTCGTTAATGAGCAGCACTGCTCATTGAGTATGCATGCTGCTCGTTAATGAGCAGCACTGCTCATTGAATATGCATGCTGCTCATCGCACTTGCTTGTTTATAAGCACCTTTTCATGGCTAGCAGAAGTGCTGATGGCCGTGAAATGGTACTGGGAAGCTCAAGCACAAAATGTAAACATAATGCCTTACCTGTTGGCAAACGTATTATACAAGAATGGGGATAAAGTATACATAATACAATGGTGTTAGTGCCAAAATAAATAAGAAGGAAAGGTAAATGGAGAAAATGTACTCAGATAATGCATTCATATTTGCTTTTGTCACAAAGAAACATTTTAAATGTAAATACTTCCATACTGGTATAATAATAATTATTCCTGTTTACAATTCTTGACTCATGCACATAAATAAAAAGCAGGCATGGTAACAGAGGAAGTGAGATCTACACAAAGTAACAGTGTGACAAAGGGGAGTTTATGTGATATTAATGTTAATAACATGCTGAGTTGAGATAACAGCAAGGAAGTGGATATGTTAGGGGCTATTTGCATAGACTGCAGTTATTGATTAGGACATGTATATTCATTTAACTTAACATTTGTTTACTGGGAAAGTCCGACTTGGAATGAGCCAATTTTCAGCAGAGGCCCAGGGAGAAACACTCCAGACACATATCTTTATAACATGGGAGGAAACCCACATGAGCACAGGCAGACCCCAACTGAGAATCAAACCAGAGAACCTCTTTCTGTGCGGTGACAATGCTAACCCCTATACCACTGCACCATCACCAGGAAATTTATGTGTGATACTCAACATTACTGCTGTATTCACTACTTCATCATGTATAAACAGGAAGAAATAAACCTTACAGTTGTGTCATGCACATCAGAAAGGGGCATGTTATTGCCATTTGCTGTCATTTGGCAACCACAGAAAGGGGATATATTACCTCGAAACATATATTAGACAAACGTGTTGTATCTTTATATAAATCCTAAACAGTAGTATAATAATTGCCAAAATACACAAGTGACAAATGACAACACAAATCTGATGACATTTCTTTAGTTCTAGATCTCCGTTCGTAAATGGAGCGCATCTACTCCATGATTATACTGGGCATGATGACAAGAAATTCCTGCGAACGCTGCCATAACCACATCAAATAACAAAAACACACAAGAAAGTGTCCTAATATAGGCCAAATCACACTTTATGATGATCTTTTTCATGCTATACAGCAAGAAATGTTATGAAAGCCCTCATATCCTATAAAGCTATACAGACTGAAGAAAGGAATTATAGTAATATGTGAATGCTTGGAAGAAGGTATGCAATCCAGTGCATTATTATTTGGAATTTAAGTAATGCCTGTGAACAATGACATACAGCCAGACTTGAATACATACCAGGACAGATATTACAAAGCTGTGTATCAACCTCTGATGCCACAAAAGTAGCCATGCTGTGTGTATGTGTATGTCAAAATGAACACAATTGAAGGGCTTACAGCAATTTTCTATTATAATGGGTATGGATCTCCTAGTCTGGTGGGTGATGCCTTAAAAATGTAACTATCTGACTGCCATAAATGCATAGGCCACTCTTGTGTGACACACATAGCTAACAAGACAGATGTTACTGTATTCAAACTCCCTGTCTATCATACTACACACCCTACAGAACTGTGTATTGACTCCATCTGCCACAGGAAACAGCAATGGAGCTTATCACAAATAGCTGAAATTACTGTGTGAAGTAAGAAAGGCCATTGGACAATAATTTGTACAATATTATTTTGTCAGAGTGACGACAAGGAGTTAACTATTTTGATATTTACACATCTCTGAGCAGTGCAGTATTAGTGTTTCTTGGCCAGGAAAGCTATTTCTATTGTTTTGTACACACTGTCTCAGAACTGAGCCACCCTCTTTGTAGATACACTATATAACTCATTACTCAATGCATGTGCCATAGGGCCACTCACACCACTACATTTACAGAACAACTGTTTCATTGCCAGAAAAATTACAAAATTAGTTTATATTTCTTTGTCCAAAGTAATAATTGATAATAATAACTTGACAGTTTTGTTTGTGTAACATCAGTACATTCATATACTGTTGCCCTTTGCTGGAAATGAAACTGGGTATTGCCTAGGTATACCAGTTTATAGGTTAGCCCTCTGTCAGTGAAAATATGTCTCCTAAGTGAAAGTTTACATGTGAGGTGTTGTCATGGAGTCAATAACCCATGACAGTATACTCAGTCTCATTATTTAAGCAATATTGGATTCGAACATCCTTCCGATCTAGTTACACAATCTAGAGAATGCAGTATTAACTGAAAGCATTACAGGAGAAGTCTGACTTTTACAGTGAAAAGGTGCACTTATAAAAAGATGAACTCATCAATGTGTTGCAGAGAAGATGTTTGTGGTAAAAATGGGATAAGGGGGTGGAGGAGTCCTCTCCCATGTTAAATTCTTCCTCTGAGTGAAAGTAGATACAGCACATCTGTTGAGGAAGCCACGCACACACACACACACGCACACACACACACACACACACACACACACACACACACACACACACACACACACACACACACACACACACACAAGTTCACTGCTGTGAAAGTTGAATCTCCTGCGCATCTAGTTCTACACTCTAGAAAGCATAGCATTGACTGCAAGTGGACAAGATAAGTCTGACTTGAATAGTGAGAGCACATATGAAAGGATGACTTCATCAGTGTGTTGTAGAGAAGATGTAAGTGCTAAAAGTGGGATGAAGTGCAGAGGGAGCTGTTTCCAAAGTTAAAGCTTTCTCTTTAATTGAAGTGGACACAGCACATCTGCTGTTGATGCTTTACTTAACCTGAGTCTTGAACCATACAGACACAGAAGTTCACCACTGTCAGATGTAACCACCTACTTAACTAGGTACACAATCTAGACAAGACAGTATGAGTCACATCTGCCACAGAAGTATGACTTTAAAGATGTGAAAATGCACATCTGTAAGTATTAAAACTTCACTCTTTGGAACATCAGCTCTTGTACATCACAGTGTATGGGACAAATGCATGTGTCTGGACAGGCTGATGTAACAGTACTGTTTTTGTCCCATGTAATTACATACTTCTCTGGTAACACCTATATACTGTCTTTCATTTGCATTGAGTTGCTGTGACTGATATGTGCCTGTTTCACAGTATGGCATGTCAATTGTAAAACAATAGCTTGTCATACAAGCATTTATAACAGTTCATACTGGGATTATTTCATGCAAATAGTAACCATTTATTGTGTGACTGTCAGTTGTCTTGGGTCATGTTTGTAAAATGTGCAACAGACACTTCCTAAATATGAAAGTACACTTCTGAATAACAGTAATGGGTTATGTGTGCAGAAGTTGCACACCAGTGTAACAAAGTTGCAAGTGTAAACATTGGAGAGCAGACATATTTTACCAGACTGAATTAACTGAATCAACATCATTCTGAAATCCAAATACCGTGTTTTCAAAATTACATTAACACATATAGAAGTTGTACAACCTACTAACATAATTTTGTGGTGTAATTTTTTTAAAATTCTCTCCATGAAAGGCATCACTGGCCAGCTCATTTGCACAGCTGATGGCAAAGTATTAGTACATATGTAATCCTATCTTAAGGTGTTGAACTTAAAATGGGAATTAACAGTAGTCTGATGTGCTCAGTGCTGGCCTTCATCCAAATATATGGGATACACATGCAACTATGTTTGAATCTGATGGAATACAGAGCAGATATGTATTATGGTCATGTTTCAGGTGTCATGATTTATATGTTTGTCATGGCAGTTGCATTCCTTCACTCTTTATGTGATACAGGTGTATTCTGACATACATGAGGGATTAAGCATATTATTGCTGATGGGAACGGGTTAATATCAGAAGACGGAAGACGCATTTTGTCGAATGTGTCTTGGTCGAACTTCAAATGTCGAAAATGCAAAATGACGAAGTGGCGTATAAATTAATGCTTTCCCTGGGAAAGAAGTCGCTTGGCCGCTTCTGTCACCTTGACATTTTCGGCACTGTAGTGCGATCATGGAGTTGGTATATTTAAGTAGGGTGTGTGTTTTTTTTTTTTGGAGAAAAATCGCTGTTCTGGTAGTTGTGTTGTGAATTCGAACTTTTGAGTTCAATATAACAATGTTCGATCATTTGATCATTCGTTGTTATAATATAGACCTGATGAGAACATGGCTTAGAAAAGCAGTTTTGAAAACAGGAGGTTTATTTGATGACAAAGAAGGGATGGGAAGACATGGACAGTTGGTTACTGGAATGCACATACAGCCATACTAAGAAATTAGTTTATAGTTCATTTCTGCACATATTTGTGTTGTCATACTTATTCGGGTAAGATCTGTAGAGCACTGTGTTCCCAACAGGGAGTAAGCTCATAAATACAGCTGCAGGATAATGGTGTGTTAATAAAATGTGTAGCCAGCACTTACAGACACAGGAGTCACACAAAACATTCTCATTTATATAAATGTGTGATTGCTTATGTCGTAAGTGATGGTTTAATAAAGATGTTTCTTGGTTAAAAAAAGGGGCAGGCATTGGATAATTTATATAATGTTGCTTAAGTTATACGATAAAGAGCAATATATGTAAAGTATAATGCTTGTTAATGTTAATTTAATACAATTTTATTACTTTTGTATACATGCAATTTTGCCTATGTCACAAGTGATAATTTAATAAAGGTGTTTAAAAAAACTTTCATGAACACTTTGGCATCCATTTGGTTTTGAATCTTGACAGCATTCCTACATAGATCTACAGAAGTGAGAATTATCAAACCATACCACATAAGAACACGTACTTCACAGTGTTCAAGGCTGATAGCAGGCTGAAGCAAAGGAGAATGTATGCATTAGTCTTCATCGCACTCATGACAACTGTAAAATCCCAGTGAAACAGGTAGAGGCATGAAGCTAGTGACGGGGACAGATAAAGAATATTATATTCTTCTGGGACATTATTTAACATCATTGTGGTGTGTTACTGTTATGTTTTCCTGATAAGTAATCTGTCATGTTATGTACAATCAAGTGTTTCCATTAAATAGCAAGCAGAGGTCGAAAATTATAAACATGATTGAGACATAAGCAGGAAAATTATAGGTTATTAAGATATGTAGACATCACTTACACCCATAATAGATATGTAAATGAAACATTAAATATGACTTTGACATATTTCTAGATATGAACCTTTGATAGTACACCAACAGCATTTTACAGATATGCCAATTATGTCAACACACTGAATGGGAAATTTTATGTCACAACTCTAATTCTGCTGATTTGAAGGAACAGTCAGAAAATAGTGAGGCAGGGGAGAATATAGGGATCAGGCTTCATGACAGTAATGATAATTTTAACATTACATAAGGTGTAGATTACAGCCAGCAGCATAATAAGTGATCCGATGCAAAAAGAGATGTGTTATCTTAAGGTATTATGTGCAATGATTTACACATTTATGATGAAGCCAGGAATATTCTGGTGGCAAGTTCCATAACAATATTTGCAACTGGAACTTCCTATACAGTGTACTTTCACCTATTCAGGCTGTACAAGAGAAGATTAGCCTGACTTTACATTGCACAGCGAGGCTAAGCACAGTAGCATAAAGGGCAGCAGAGTAATGTAGCTGAAGGCAAAAACTCACAAGAGTTTGCCATAAGCTCTGTACTTCTGTTTTTCCTAAGTTACTGTTGCTGCTCAGGGCCAGGCATTGCGCAAATACTGAGGAGACAGACTGATGACACAGAAGGGGGAAGAAACATAGAGGGGACAATTGGGGACAGGGAGCAAGTAGATTATGACAGAAGGAGGATTATGATGGCTCAAAACAATATTTAGGCAACAGCTACACATAAAAGAGTCTATTAAAATAGTCAATAACAGTTTGAGATATTTATGGATTAGAACCCTTGAAAGTATTTAAAAAAATCAGTCTATAGATATGATACACCACAAAGGAACTCCTACTTCAGACTGTCTAAATTGTGCAATGGAAGGGACAGTGACAGATTACTGAAGCAAAAAGGATGAAGGAAGAGGGGGGGGGGGGGACAGAGAGAGAGAAACATGGAGGATAAAATAACAAGACTTTTCTTTATGGTACATTTGGAACGATTTTTATGGTGTGTCACTCTTAGATGTTTCTTTATTATTAACCTGTCATGTTCTGCACAATAAAGGCCTTGCTATAGGGAGCGAGAAGGGGTAGGAAAATAGAAATAAGATTAAGACAAAAGCAGAATAAGGGTGGTTTGCTGAGCATCCCTGTTGAGGATGGAATGTTTTTGCAAATGATTTCTTGCTGCACTTTACAAATGCTGTGTTAATAAAATGTAACTGGAGAAAAATGCAGGTGTTTGTAGATACAAATATTATAGGAATATAAAATGTTGTGAAATAATAACTTGAAATACAGCTGTAATCTACCCTTTGACATTATGCAAAAACATCATTTACAGACAAGGGAATTAATCTCAACACACCACATAGGAACTTCTAGTTTATTACATCCAGTAGCCTGAAAACTGTTAGAGTAACTGTTTCAAAGTAGTGCGTTTACTCTGTATTACAAAAGCACAACAGATTTAAGAACATTTGAGCTGGAGTAACTGGAATTCTGTGGGTGATGGCAAAAACTCACCAGTTTTTATCATAGGAAGTGAAATGCCATTTACTACTGTGTGATGCCAATCTCTGTGAAAATGCTGAGAACAAAAGTGAAGGTTTTATGATGGGCCATTTCTGCCCAAGTATGTTGTGTGTGTTTCTATTTTTGACCAGAGTAAATCTGTGAAAAAGAGGTTGATAGGACAGTGGTGAAAAAGGGGGCAAGCAGAGGGTAGCACACAGAGGAAAGAAGACAGGAATTTGTAGGATGGCGGTGGGAGACCACCAAAGCTATCTACTTCTTCACAACATGCTTGTAGAATAGTAGACAGAATTTCATGACTTTGTAGATTCATCACAACAGGGATGGGCGGCAACAACAGAATAATGTTGTATAACCAATAAGACCAAATCAAGTGTGACAAGATGACACATAGGTGAAATGGAGAGCTATGAATGCAGCACAAATTGAATTGTGAGGCAGGTGCCCATTTCTGTTGGAGACAGAGGAATGTTGGGGAATGTGGGTTAGGAATGAGAGGGTCAGAAAGGTAGAGTAGGTTAAGTAGCAGGTGCAGACATACAGGGCAGATAAAACAGACAGGGATGGTGAATGACATAAAAGGTTGGGGGGACACTGCATTTGGGGATAAGTAAGGGACATTGGAGGGACATCCACATCTAGCTTGAGAACAGTGAGAATCTAGTCCTCACCCTCAGAACTGTCTTCACTGTCACCTATGTCAGTTGGCAGTATCTGTGCCAGATGTGGCACTATTTTGGCAAAATGATGCAGGAACTTTTTAATCCTGCCATTCAGGCAGTGAAACCCCTCTCCATTATGCCCTCCTCCCTCACTGTTAGGTCCTGATGGGTGACAAAATCACTGCTTCCACTAGTTCTGCTCCTGGAAGTACCACTACACAAGCAGCCAGGGCAGAGCTACTTGATGCAGGTGGAGCAGCAGGTAGGGCAAGAGTTGTGGAGGCAATGCTGACAGGTTGTGACCCAGGTGTGCTGGGTACCTGTGCTGCCTGCTGTGGTGATGCCACAGGCAACTGTGGAAGTATGAAGGGCCAAACCACAGTGGTCAGTCTAGCTCCCTGCACTATGGTCATTTTTTTCAGCAACAGAGTATTAAAAAAAATATATATATATATATATATATATATATATATATATATAAAAAATAAAAAGAGATAGATTGGGGGAAGACAAAAAAGAGAGAATTAGTTCAATATCATGTCACATTAGTTTATTATTTCAATATATAAATGAATATAAGAAACAAGTATGTACATATTTGCCACATCCAGATATGATGGGAAGGTATTAATGTGTCATAAACTCAATCAGCCACAGTGGTATGATATAGGTTCATAGGTTCATAGGTTCATACTAGGCTATCTGCCCGAGGGCATTTACAAGCCTAGCCCATAGTTTTGTGGCTTACGCCACCCCTTTAGTATGGGGAACTTTACCCATTATTTTGCTGTGCCTCTGTTGAGCAGTGACACTGAGGTAATCCCTGGGGTATATCTGCGATCTCCCATCCATTGGTCAAGATTTCTCTTGAACAAGGCCAGCGAGGTGCTCTGCCTCACATATACCGGGATTTTATTCCACAGCATAGGGAGTCTTTGGGTGATGAATCTATCCCTCCAGTACGTCCTATTAATAGCCGTGTCGAGGTTTAAGTCTCCGCCCTTGTGGCTCTGACGGATCTAGATTTTTGAGGTGAAGCATATTCATCAAATCTGGGTTTGACATGGCCTTGTATGTTAGGCAACGGTCACCTCTGTGCAAGCTGTAAGCGACTGAATAGAGCTGGAGTTCTTTCAGTCGGGCAGCATAGGACAGATGTTTGTGACCCTTTATCCTTTTGGTGAGGAACTTTTGTGGCCTCTCCAGCTGCTGCAAGTGTCGGGTCAGATACATTCCGAATGGGGCATTGTACTCAATCATTGGTCTGATGAGTGATGAGTATAGGGAGACTATGACCTCCCTTGATCTAGATGAGAATCCCTTCATGATAAGGTGGGCAATGTAGAAGGTCTTCCTAACTACTTTAGCTACATGGGTGTCGAATGACAGACTACTATCAACCTGGGTCCCCAGGTCCCTGATAACTTCTTCTGTGCTCAGTGGATTGCCACCTATTTGGTAGCTAGGGGTAACCTTGTTTTTCCCGAAGGGTATGACTATGCATTTTTTGCCATTTAACTTTAGGCCATGGCTCTGGCACCAGTTATCCATTTCTGTGAGACCCTTCTGAAGGATATCTGTGTCAGATGTGTTTTCTACTATGGCGCCCAGTTTGCAGTCATCTGCAAACTTTGTCAGCCATAACCCTCCTGTGTTTGCTTGTACTTCTGAAAAGTAGATGCCAAACAAGAGTGGGCCCAGGACTGAGCCCTGTGGTACACCACTTGTGACAGGCTTGTGACAGGCTTTGAGTCTGACATGGCGCCAGCAACTCTGACCCTGTGGGTTCTGTCACTCAGCCAGTTTGCAACCCATCTTGTGATGTATGGGTTAACATTTAAGCTGATGAGTTTTTCAATGATACCCGAGTGGGGTATTGTATCGAAGGCCTTTGCCAGATCGAGGTAGGCTGTATGGACTGCCTTTCCTCATCAATGGCTTTGGTGACTGTTTTGAAAAGTCAACCAAGTTTAGAAGGCATGATCTGCCTTTGACAAAGCCAAACTGGGATGGATCCAAAGTCTGCAAATTCCCTATGTCTTTATTTATGAGGTCCATTATGATCCTCTCCATGGCTTTGCAGATAAGGCTTGTCAAGCTAATGGGCGGTAATTTCCAGGGTCGGTGGAGGCACCGCCTTTGTGAAGTGGGACCACAGTTGCAGTGCGCCACTCCTGGAGTGCGTATCCAGAGGTAAGACTATGATTAAACAGCTGTCCTAGCTGTGGGTTTAATTCCTCGTTGAGTTCGTGGAGCACACAGCCGGGACACCATCAGGTCCCATGGATGCTGTGTTTTGCTTTGGAGAGAGCAGTTCTCACTTGGGCGTTGGAGATGTTTGGGGGCTGCAATCGCTTGGTATAGATATCTCTCCTTTTGGGGAGGGGAGAAGTTTGCACTGAACCTGTCAGCCAGTATGGGTGGAAAAAGGGCAAAAATTTTAAAAAAAACCCGGGGGGGCGGTTAATTAAAAATTAAAAAATTTCCTTTTTAAAAAAAAGGGAAAAAAAAAAAAAAAGGGCCCTTCTTTTTTTTTTTTTCCCCAAAACCCTTTTTGACATTTTTTCGGGGGAAAAAAAAACTTTTTTAGTCCCCCATAAAATTTGGAAAAGTTGGGTTTTTTTTTTTTTTTTTTTTTTTTTTTTTTTTTTTTTTTTTTTTTTTGTCTTTTTAAAAAAAAAAAAAAAAAAAAAAAAAAAAAAAAAAAAAAAAAAAAAAATTTAAAGAAATTTTTTTTAAAGGGTTTTTTTGTTTTGGTGGGGAAGGAAAATTTTTTTTTTTTCGCTGTTCTGGTAGTTGTGTTGTGAATTCGAACTTTTGAGTTCAATATAACAATGTTCGATCATTTGATCATTCATTGTTATAATATAGACCTGCTGAGAACATGGCTTAGAAAAGCAGTTTTGAAAACAGGAGGTTTATTTGATGAGAAAGAAGGGATGGGAAGACATGGACAGTTGGTTACTGGAATGCACATACAGCCATACTAAGAAATTAGTTTATAGTTCATTTCTGCACATATTTGTGTTGTCATACTTATTCGGGTAAGATCTGTAGAGCACTGTGTTCCCAACAGGGAGTAAGCTCATAAATACAGCTGCAGGATAATGGTGTGTTAATAAAATGTGTAGCCAGCACTTACAGACACAGGAGTCACACAAAACATTCTCATTTATATAAATGTGTGATTGCTTATGTCGTAAGTGATGGTTTAATAAAGATGTTTCTTGGTTAAAAAAAGGGACAGGCATTGGATAATTTATAAAATATTGCTTAAGTTATACGACAAAGAGCAATATATGTAAAGTATAATGTTTGTTAATGTTAATTTAATACAATTTTATTACTTTTATATACATGCAATTTTGCCTATGTCACAAGTGATAATTCAATAAAGGTGTTTAAAAAAACTTTCATGAACACTTTGGCATACATTTGGTTTTGAATCTTGACAGCATTCCTACATAGATCTACAGAAGTGAGAATTATCAAACCATACCACATAAGAACACGTACTTCACAGTGTTCAACGCTGATAGCAGGCTGAAGCAAAGGAGAATGTATGCATTAGTCTTCATCGCACTCATGACAACTGTAAAATCCCAGTGAAACAGTAAAAAGTGATGAAGTTGGAACAGGTAGAGGCATGAAGCTAGTGATTGGGACAGATAAAGAATATTATATTCTTCTGGGACATTATTTAACATCATTGTGGTGTGTTACTGTTATGTTTTCCTGATAAGTAATCTGTCCTGTTATGTACAATCAAGTGTTTCCATTAAATAGCAAGCAGAGGTCAAAAATTATAAACATGATTGAGACATAAGCAGGAAAATGATAGGTTATTAAGATATGTAGACATCACTTACACCCATAATAGATATGTAAATGAAACATCAAATATGACTTTGACATATTTCTTGATATGAACCTTTGATAGTACACCAACAGCATTTTACAGATATCAAAAAACAAATGTCTTGCAAAGAAACCAATAAAACCAGAAAAGAACTTCAGGCAAAGGAAAATCAGATACCACTGATATTATATAGATTCCACCAGTATTTATTAAGCGCTTTTTGTCGTTCTTATTAGAATGACTTCTTCAGATAAAATACAAGTCACAACTAACAGCTTATATATACATTCCTATCCAATTAACTTATTAGCTTGTTAACTTACTCCACTAGAAGTTAAGTCATTAAAGGGATATAGAACAGTCAGAAAAAATTTTTAACATACTAAATGATAAAATCGTATAAAAAAGTAATATTAAAAGAATGATATGCTCTGATGCATACTAATAAGTCGCCCTTGTCCACAACCTCCATTAATTAAGTTGGATTTATACCCAGAAGGAATACATTAACTATGGGAATATACATCTCTAAATAAAAAACTTGATTTAAGGGCCATTTTACTTAAACAGGTTAACTGACCCAAATGATTAAAAGAAGTGTCATTTCCTTTAAGATGTGTGAGCATATAATAATACTAAATTCACCAAGTATACTAGTTTCTATTTAGCTACAATCTAATATTATCTATTCAAGCTTCTAAGCTTTAAAAGACATGAAATATTACATTGCTCGTTCAAACCTGGCTCCAAGAAAGCATTGGTTCTTAGTTGCCAGGATAATTCGTGTTCTTCTAACAATAAATTAAAGGGGCCTCTTCTACTGTCGGGTTGTACCTGATCTAATCCCACAAATTTGAAAGTGTGGTTAGGGTAGGATAAGATGTGTTTTACCAGGGCATTATCAGTCTTCATTTTAGAGATAGCATTAATATGCTCATAGATCCTATCTCGTAGCCTCCTTTCCATCTTCCCTATGTAGAAACATGTGCAATTCAAGCACAATGCTCCATACACTACCATTTTGGAATTACAATTCAATTTGTGGTTAAGGATATATGTCTTGTTGTTAATTATATGTTTGCTACCTGCCTTAATATGTTTACAGTAGTTACAGCTTCCACAGCTGAAAGTCCCCTTATCTTTCTCTTTAGAGTTTATAACTCTACTTTCTAACAGTACTTTAAGGTTTTTACCCCGCCTATATGTTACTTTAGGAAGTGAACCAAACTGAGTGGAACACTTCTTGTCGTATAAAAGTGTAGTCCAATTTTTGTATAAAATATTTCTTATGATGTTACTTTCAAGGCTGAATGTCATAATATACCTAGTGCTCAAATCTTCTATACAGAGAGTGGAGTCTTCTAGGTTAGAATTACTCTCAATTTGTTCAAAAGAGCCAAGGTCTATATTGGGGTTCATGTCCATTTGGACCTGAGTAGTCGATATCTCCCCAAGGCTGCTAATGATGTTCCTCTCCCTCAAAAGGGGAATAATAACTCCGTTTTCTCTCTTCAACCTGACTTCATCAAATATATCTTTAAGAAATGCCTTAGGATATCCTCTATGGTAAAACATTTCTTCAAGCAATCTACATTCATAGGTGAAGTCATCATCTCGTGTTACCATACGGGCTGCTCTAATCGCTTGGCCCTTAACAATCGCTTTTTTTTGGGAGTAAGGATGTAAACTCGTGAAGTGTAGGAAAGAGTTACTATATGTTTCTTTCCTATGTATCTTAGCATAAAATTGTCTATTTGCCTTATCTTTTATTAGGTTGATGTCAAGGTAATTAATTATATTCTCCTGAAAATCAAACGTAAACTTAAGAAAACTGGTACTGCTGTTTAAATAACTTACCAGTTCAGTTCCTGTATCTTTATTGCCATGAAGGCAAATAAAGATATTATCCAGGAATCGAGTATAATATTTAATATTAGATGAAAATCGTTCCAAGTTCAGGATATGCTCGGCCTCCCAGTATGCCATAACTGTGTTTGCAAAGCTAGCACCCACTGGGGACCCCATAGCCACTCCACATTTCTGCAAGTATAGGTCATTGTTGAACAAAAAATAATTGTTAGTTAAAATTATGTCAAGTAAAGATGTTACTAAATATACTTCACTACTAGAAGCCCCTTTTTTAACTAAGTATATATTTACCCATTCAAGGCCTACATCATGTGGTATTGAGGTATATAAATCTACCACGTCTATTGTGAGGAAATTGTATTCCTCATTAAATTCAATTCCATTGATTTTACTGAGAAATGCCCACGAGTCCTTGCTGATTTGGGTTTCATTAACCAAATATTTTTTCAAGATGTTATCGACCAATTTTGCACTTGCATAAGTTATGGAGTTTCTTCCATCAGTAATTGGCCTAAAAGGGGGATTTTGTAAATTTTTATGTATTTTCGGTGTAGCAAAAAGTACCGGTATTCTAGGCCATTCAATTTTTATGTAATTGTACATATCTATATCTATGTAACCTTCAATAAAAAGGTCACTGAAATAACTTTTAACCAACCTATATGCTAAATTAACTTCATTCACACTCACTCTTTGGTAGGTGTCATTATCAAACATTATAGAGACTCTCTGAATATAGTCATAATGGTCAAACAAGGTTAACCCCCCTCCCTTATCAGGTTTTATTGCCCTCACATTCAATGTTTTAAGCAATTTAAGGAAGTATTTTTCTTCAGGTGAAATATTCGGTTGTCTACTGTTCTTATTATTGTTAAGAAATACATTATTACCCTTATTAGCCAGGCTCCTAAGGTCCAGCTCCATAATGCCTTCAAATAACTGGAGGGCTGGGTGCAGGGGGGATTATAATCACTTGGAATATAATAAGTAGAAGTAGTATGTTCTGAGTTACCTAATAATAAGTTCAAGTTAAGTTTTCTAACAAACAGTTTCAAGTCTTTAATGCTCTGCACCAAGTCCATATGTTGGTTAGGGATGAATGTATATCCCTTGGACAAAAGTTCCACAAAGCAAGGATCAATTTCTAGACTGGAGTAGTTGTAAATTTTAAAGTCCCCAGCTCTGTTAATAATTATCTCAGGTAGTTCAATCCTATTATCTATCTCCTCGGTTTGTTCAAGGGGCGTTGGTTGTTTTTTTGAACCCTTTGATTATTAAAGTTCTTCTTTGGTATGGCCCCTTGGTATGTATAGTCAAGATTGTCCAGTCGGTCATAGTGATTATAATTGTTGTCTGTCCTCTCTTTGTTCCTTCTGAGCCAATTTGCCCATGTGTTTCCATCAGGTTCTTGAATGTTTCTTTGATTATGATTTGAATGAGTCCCTTCATTACTATAACTCACTTCATCAGTATCTATTTCAGTTAAACCTTCCCCTTCTGTACCAAAATTAACATGAGTAGTTTGGGACAGTGGTGGTTTAGGGTAGGCCATTCTCATAAGCTAAACGGTCCCTATTCATTTTCTTATTTTTATTTAACTTTAGTCTTTCCAAAAGCTGATCAATTGTAGAAAAAGACCTGTCATATTCATACTTGTAACGGGGGAACTCTGAACTTGATAGTATTTCCCCATTCAAGTCTTTAACTTCATTAGATAAATCGATTACCTGAAGACCATAATGTTTGACCATAAGTTTAAGCAAGGCAATTCCTTGCATGTCGAAAAATGCTAAAAGTTCTCTGTGAAAAAGGGAGTTCGCTACAAGTCCTGTGGGATAGACATGGTAGCGCAACCCTTTCGGTACTAAATTTTCTTTAATGCATTCATTGAGGTAATTCACCTCAAGTTGCAATTTCTTTATTTTCACTAATTTAGTGTCCAAAAGCTTTAATTTATTTGTCAAACTTGTTACACTGACCTGTGTATCATTGCCGTCTTCTGCCGAAAGTCCCTACCATTCGGATGTTGAAAAGCCATTTGCTAGTGTCATTAAGCCATTTTTCAAACCCGGGAGTTCCAATAAGCTCTCCGACGCCTCCTCTTTCTCCTGTATAAGCAGTTACATGACCTGGTCTGTTGTGACTCAGTGTAAGGTTTGGACTCAAATTATTTCCATTGTTCCCAGAATGGAGGTTAAACAGTTCTTCTCTTCCTGTGGACATTTCATGCGGGCGTTGTGCTGGTGTAATATCCGTGTCTGAGCCGTTGCTAGTCACTGGATAAGCTGCAGTAGTGAGGTTGCTTGATTCAAACCTAGCTGCCAAATTATCCACACGCTGTGATAACGCCATAATCAATGCAGTTAGGTTACCATCATTATTAGATTCCGATGGTTGGTCTAATAGCAGCAGACTGCTGTTGTTATCCGTAGTTCCAGAATTATTCAAATTTTCCGAAGCCATAAAGTTCAAAAGCCACCAACCAAAAAACAAATGTCTTGCAAAGAAACCAATAAAACCAAAAAAGAACTTCAGACAAAGGAAAATCAGATACCACTGATATTATATAGATTCCACCAGTATTTATTAAGCACTTTTCGTCGTTCTTATTAGAATGACTTCTTCAGATAAAATACAAATCACAACCAACAGCTTATATATACATTCCTATCCAATTAACTTATTAGCTTGTTAACTTACTCCACTAGAAGTTAAGTCATTAAAGGGATATAGAACAGTCAGAAAATTTTTTTAACATACTAAATGATAAAATCGTATAAAAAAGTAATATTAAAAGAATGATATGCTCTGATGCATACTAATAAGTCGCCCTTGTCCACAACCTCCATTAATTAAGTTGGATTTATACCCAGAGGGAATGCATTAACTATGGGAATATACATCTCTAAATAAAAAACTTGATTTAAGGGTCATTTTACTTAAACAGGTTAACTGACCCAAATGATTAAAAGAAGTATCATTTCCTTTAAGATGTGTGAGCATATAATAATACTAAATTCACCAAGTATACTAGTTTCTATTTAGCTACAATCTAATATTATCTATTCAAGCTTCTAAGCTTTACATTTTACAGATATGCCAATTATGTCAACACACTGAACAGGAAATTTTATGTCACAACTCTAATTCTGCTTGTTTGAAGGAACAGTCAGAAAATACTGAGGCAGGGGAGAATATAGGGATCAGGCTTCATGACAGTAATGATCATTTTAACATTACATAAGGTGTAGATTACAGCCAGCAGCATAATAAGTGATCCAATGCAAAAAGAGATGTGTTATCTTAAGGTATTATGTGCAATGATTTACACATTTATGATGAAGCCAGGAATATTCTGGTGGCAAGTTCCATAACAATATTTGCAACTGGAACTTCCTATACAGTGTACTTTCACCTATTCAGGCTGTACAAGAGAAGATTAGCCTGACTTTACATTGCACAGCGAGGCTAAGCACAGTAGCATAAAGGGCAGCAGAGTAATGTGGCTGAAGGCAAAAACTCACAAGAGTTTGCCATAAGCTCTGTACTTCTGTTTTTCCTAAGTTACTGTTGCTGCTCAGGGCCAGGCATTGTGCAAATGCTGAGGAGACAGACTGATGACACAGAAGGGGGAAGAAACATAGAGGGGACAATTGGGGACAGGGAGCGAGTAGATTATGACAGAAGGAGGATTATGATGGCTCAAAACAATATTTAGGCAACAGCTACACATAAAATGGTCTATTAAAATAGTCAATAACAGTTTGACATATTTATGGATTAGAACCCTTGAAAGTATTTAAAAAAAATCAGTCTATAGATATGATACACCACAAAGGAACTCCTACTTCAGACTGTCTAAATTGTGCAATGGAAGGGACAGTGACAGATTATTGAAGCAAAAAGGATGAAGGAAGAGAGAGAGAGAGAGAGTGGGGGGGGGGGGCAGAGAGAGAGAGAGAGAGAGAGAGAGAGAGAGAAACATGGAGGATAAAATAGCAAGACTTTTCTTTATGGTACATTTGGAACGATTTTTATGGTGTGTCACTCTTAGATGTTTCTTTATTATCAACCTGTCACATTCTGCACAATAAAGGCCTTGCTATAGGGAGTGAGAAGGGGTAGGAGAATAGAAATAAGATTAAGACATAAGCAGAATAAGGGTGGTTTTCTGAGCATCCCTGTTGAGGATGGAATGTTTTTGCAAATGATTTCTTGCTGCACTTTACAAATGCTGTGTTAATAAAATGTAACTGGAGAAAAATGCAGATGTTTGTAGATACAAATATTATAGGAATATAAAATGTTGTGAAATAGTAACTTGAAATACAGCTGTAATCTACCCTTTGACATTATGCAAAAACATCATTTACAGACAAGGGAATTAATCTCAACACACCACATAGGAACTTCTAGTTTATTACATACAGTAGCCTGAAAACTGTTAAAGTAACTGTTTCAAAGTAGTGCGTTTACTCTGTATTCCAACAGCACAACGGATTTAAGCACATTTGAGCTAGAGTAACTGGACTTCTGTGGGTGATGGCAAAAACTCACCAGTTTTTATCATAGGAAGTGAAATGCCATTTACTACTGTGTGATGCCAATCTCTGTGAAAATGCAGGAGAACAAAAGTGAAGGTTTTATGATGGGCCATTTCTGCCCAAGTATGTTGTGTGTGTTTCTATTTTTGACCAGAGTAAATCTGTGAAAAAGAGGTTGATAGGACAGTGGTGAAAAAGGGGGCAAGCAGAGGGTAGCACACAGAGGAAAGAAGACAGGAATTTGTAGGATGGCGGTGGAAGACCACCAAAGCTATCTACTTCTTCACAACATGCTTGTAGAATAGTAGACAGAATTTCATGACTTTGTAGATTCATCACAACAGGGATGGGCGGCAACAACAGAATAATATTGTATAACCAATAAGACCAAATCAAGTGTAACAAGATGACACATAGGTGAAATGGAGAGCTATGAATGCAGCACAAATTGAATTGCGAGGCAGGTGCCCATTTCTGTTGGAGACAGAGGAATGTTGGGGAATGTGGGTTAGGAATGAGAGGGTCAGAAAGGTAGAGTAGGTTAAGTAGCAGGTGCAGGGCAGACAAAACAGACAGGGATGGTGAATGACATAAAACGTTGGGGGGACACTGCATTTGGGGATAAGTAAGCGACATTGGAGGGACATCCACATCTAGCTTGAAAACAGTGAGAATCTAGTCCTCACCCTCAGAACTGTCTTCACTGTCACTTTTGTCAGTTGGCAGTATCTGTGCCAGATGTGGCACTATTTTGGCAAAATGATGCAGGACCTTTTTAATCCTGCCATTCAGGCAGTGAAACCCCTCTCCATTATGCCCTCCTCCCTCACTGTTAGGTCCTGATGGGTGACAAAATCACTGCTTCCACTAGTTCTGCTCCTGGAAGTACCACTACACAAGCAGCCAGGGAAGAGCTACTTGATGCAGGTGGAGCAGCAGGTAGGGCAAGAGTTGTGGAAGCAAAGCTGACAGGTTGGGACCCAGATGTGCTTGGTGCCTGTGCTGCCTGCTGTGGTGATGCCACAGGCAACTGTTTAAGTATGAAGGGCCAAACCATAGTGGTCAGTCTAGCTCCCTGCACTATGGTCATTTTTTTCAGCAACAGAGTATTAATATATATATATATATATATATATATATATATATATATATGTATATATATATATATATATATATATATATATATATATGAAAAAAATAAAAAGAGATAGATTGGGGAAGACAAAAAGGAGAGAATTAGTTAAATATCATGTCACATTAGTTTATTATTTCAATACATAAATAAATATGAGAAACAAGTATGTACATATTTGCCACATCCAGATATGATGGGAAGGTATTAATGTGTCATAAACTCAATCAGCCACAGTGGTATGATATGACAAATAGAATCATGTATCTGACTATGCCATATCAGCTATATGCTTTCAAAGTTGACAACTGCATTTGCAAAAATTGAATTGTTAATGTCATACAGTATTACATTTAATATCTTATGAATACTATCCTATAAAAACATCTAAAGTCTGTTTCTGGGTAGTGAACCCACACACAATTCAGCTGATGTACTTATTTCCTAATGCAGTTACCAAGAGCAATCAGAGCAGGCAATTGTGCTTGATATAAAAGTTAAGGTAAACCTGTTGAAGAAAATATACAGTGATGGACTGAAAATGTGTCTCTGCCTTGCATTCAGACCTGACGCATACCTATCCTGTACCTTCTGAGGTGAGTTAGTCTCTCCTGATGCACCTCATGGTTTTCTACTAGTGTTTCTGCAGGTGTACAGCAGAGGAAAAAAAAGAATATATGAAAGCATAATGAATAACTGAGTTGGCTGGCTAGTTAATGCCATATCATAGACAGGTGGTTGGTGAGGATACTTACACAACTGAGGGGTGTTTGCAGTCTTAAATTCATCCTCCCATTGGCTCAGGAGGTCCCACTTGCACTTCTTCATGTCACTGTAGTGTTGACGACATTGGTCCTCAGTAAGTGGGATGCCAGTTGCACTGGAGACAGCCATGGCCAAGCTATTCCAAGCCTCAGCTATATATTGAGACCACGTATAATCCTCCTGCAGCAGCTTCTGGCTGTAGCTCTTCACAAGCAGCTCTGCAAAAATCTTGGACTCCTCAACAGTCTATCTTTGTGCACTAAATGGAAGACCATCCATACCTTCTCCAGCCATGTCTACAGAGGTCATACTGCGAATATGTGTCTGAATTGGTGCCAAGTTCAGATCTTGTATGTAACAGCTTGGGTGCAAAGACACACAGCTTTGCCAGCTGCATCTGTGCAATTGTAAGTACAGGGATGGTTTGGTAGACACATCAGCAGTGATTACTTCAAAAAAGCATGGAAAGTATGGAAATATGGCAGTGAGATTTGGCCGTTTGTGATGCTCAAACTCTTGACACATGTTCCAGTGTTAAACACTGACATGCCTTATGGTGTTTGTTATAATCAGTGTTGGCTGCAGGACTTCTGACATATTGCACTGTTGAAACGTATGCACTATTAAGACTAAATAGTACCACCTGGGACTTGAACACATGACAAAATCAAGACCAACAACACAGCACATAGGCAGCAATCTACTTAACACTGAATGTGTGATAAGAGACCTTGGGACCCAGGTGTCAGTAGTCTCTCCTTTGATAGTCACATAGCCACAGTAGTCAGGAAGTCCTTCTACATGGCACACCTCATCATTAAAGGGTTCTCATCCAGGAAAAAAGAGGTCATTGTTCCCCTCTACTTGACACTCATTAGACCCATTATAGAGTACAACGCCCCTTTTGGAATGTACCTCACAAGACATCTGCAGTAGCTGGAAAGGCCACAGAAGTACCTCATAAAGAGGATTACTGGCCTCAAACAAATGCCCTACACTGACCGCCTCAAAAAACTCCAGCTTTACTCCGTAGCATATCGCCTACTCCAAGGTGACCTCTGCCTAACATATAAAGCTATGTCAAACCCAGAGCTGTTGGACATGCTACACCTAAAGCAATCCCAATCCCTCTGAGCTACACACTCTAGAGACTTAAACCTTGTCACCACAATAAACAGGACATGCTGGAGGGATAGATTCCTGTCCCAGAGACTTCCCATACTCTGGAACAGGCTACCCATCTATGTCAAGCAAAGTTCTTCATTAGCACTCTTCAAGAAAAATCTTGATGAGTGGATGGGAAATGGGAAATACACCCCGGGGATCATTTCTGTGTCTCTGCTTGACAGTGGCACAGGAAAATAACTTTCTTGGGTGGTGTAAGCCAGGGAACCTTGGCTAGGCTTATGTAGGCCCTTGGGCTGATAGCCTAGTACCTACTTATGACCCTATGAACAGGGGACTCCCTCTTCCATAACTACATAGGCAAAATTTGGAGCACCCTACCTACTGCTATTACCTCAGCAGGCTCATAGATTACATTTAAAAGACTCCTGAAAGAACACCTAAAGCACACATGGACATGCATATGTTCCTCATCGGGCTGACCCCTCCCTCTCCCACCCTCTCCCCTTGCTCTTGCCCGCTGACTTCAGCTTCATCACCAAAACAATGCATCTTCTCTAGCTTCCTTCCAGTTCCAACTCTAATTCTAACCCCTTAGTCAATACCCATATGTCACTGCTAGGGCACTCTGTTATCTATCCAGTACACCTTACTCTTTACATGACTACTCTTACTCTGTACTTAAGCTACCTACTCCTCCTACTTTTCTTACTTAACCTGTTATCCAATTTCCAATCTTTGTCTCTTCTCCTGGTACTTTCCTCCCTACTATGTCTAATCTTTGCTCTCGTTGTTCCTATACTCCCTACTATTGCTAACTTGCTCACAAGTCAACTTTATAAAGCAAAAAATACAACCCCTACTAGCAATGTTCACCATTATGTAATGCCTCAACCTAAAACTGTAAAAGATGTCTTCAGTCTATGTAAATATGTTAAATCTTAAGCTTCAATGTTACTAGTCAATGTTAAGTTTGGTACTATCTTTGTAAATTTGAGTGCTTCTGTACACACCTTATATTTTGCTTAAAATTTAACTGTGGAGCATTTCTCCCCGGGCCTCTGCTGAAAATGGACATGCATCCAGTCAGACTTTCCCAGTCAACAAATGTAAAATAAATAAAAATAAAATAAATAAATAATAAAATGAGGAAAGGGGATAAAATGTTACACTTTGCTTATTAATTGTTAGCACCACAGGAGAACTTACTTTTTAGCATGCTAAGTATAGGTATACTAATTTAAGAATGAATGGAGATATAGTGAAGAGATGCCCATATGTGTGTGAATTTACATAGTCATGGGACTGCATTTCTACGTAAAAGGCAGTATTTGTGGGGTCTATATCATAATGTCGAAAGCTGACAAGTTCAAAGCACTAAACTTCGAACTTGAAAGTTCGAAGTCTAATAACGTCGAAACGTAGAATGGAGATCGCCATACAGTGCAGGAAGGGAAGATTTCCCTTTACTGCACTGTAGTGCAATCTCAGAGTTGGTGTATTTAAGTAGCGGGGGGTGTGTGGGGTGAAGGGGAGGCTTGCCCCCTGCATAGACCGAGGTTTTTTTGTTTTGGGTGTTGATTGTTTTTTTTCTTTTTGACATTCGACGTCAGATTTCAAACTTTCAAGTTTGAAGTTTAGTGCTTCGAACTTGTCAGCTTTCGACAATCTGATATAGACCCATATTTGTGTTTGTAAGTCAATGGAAATGGAAAATAGATGCATGATTCCTGAATCATACACCAATGCACTGTACAAACACATGTGTAAATGTATGGAACTAGCCATACTCAACAGAACCAAGGCATTCTCCTCCAAAAAAAGGAAGCTAATCTTGTGGTTCCTTCTCATTAATAAACTCTACAATAGAAGGAAGAAACTGTTGCAGAAAAAGCTGAAGTCCCAAGACTGGAAAAAACTCCCTTATTAGCTTCAACAAAAAGTTGAGATCCCTCATCAAACCCTCTAAAGCCAGCTATGAAGGCAGAATTGTGGCAGACACTAAAAACAACCACAAAGCATTCTATAGTTATATCAAGAATCTCCAAGGCAATACCCAGGTTTGCTCTGAGTTACTGCACTATGGTACCTCCTATACTGAGCCAACAGATATTGCCAACATACTGGCCAACAGATTCAGTGCCAACTTTACCCCTCTCTCTCCCCTACAGGACCAATCACAATACTGGAGGAATGCCAGGCACCCAGCATTACTGCAGCACAGATTAAAGCTGCATTTTCCAAGGCCAAGAATAGAGCTTCCATGAGATCTGACAATATCCCCTGGATATGTTCTACATGAACTGCAAAGTGAACTGGCACCACATCTGTGTGCCCTGTTCAATCACAGCCTCACCTCAGGCTTTGTCTCTACTGCATGGTGCACTGCTTCAGTCATCCCTCTCCATAAATGGGGAGTGACTACAGACCCTGGGAATTATCGCCCCATTAGCCTAACAAGTCTAATATGTAAGTCTATGGAGCACATCATCATGGACCTAATTAACAAGGATATAGGGAATCTCCAGACTCTAGATCCCACTCAATTTGGTTTTGTGAAAAGTAGATCATGCCTGCTCAACCTGGTTGACTTCTTTGAGTCAGTCACCAGAAATGTGGATGAGGGCAAGACAGTTTATACAGCCTACCTTGATCTGGCCAAGGCCTTTGATACAATTCCCCACTAAGGAATTATTGATAAACTCTCCAAACTAGGCAACAACCCTTATTTCACTGGGTGGGCTGCAAATTGGCTCACAGATAGCACCCACAGTGTGAAAGTAGTGGACTCCAAGTCAGACTGCCAACCAGTCATGAGTGGAGTCACACAGGGATCGGTCTTGGGTTCTCTCCTGTTTGGCATCTACTTCTCAGAAGTCCAGACCAACATGGAGGGACTCTAGCTGACCAAGTTTGCAGATGACTGCAAGCTGGAAGCCATTATTAACTCCCCAAGTGATGTAGGCATCCCCAGAAAGGCCTCACTGAGACCAATGACTGGTGTAGGAACCATGGCCTTAAGCTTAATGCCAAAAAATGTGTCATCATCCCCTTTGGGAAAAACTCAGTTCCCAGTACTTACCACATTGATGGGAGCCCACTGAACACTGAAAGTGGTATAAGAGATCTAGGGCACAGGTTGACAGCAACCTCTCCTTCGACCACCATATTGCCACTGTGGTCAGAAAGTCCTTCTATGTGGCACATCTCATTACCGAGGGTTTTACATCCAGGAAGAAAGAGCTCATCATCTCTCTCTACTCTTCCCTCATTAGGCCAGTCATAGAGTATAATGCCCCATTTGGCATGTACCTCACTAGATACATGCAACAGCTGGAAAGGCCCCAAAAGTACCTCACAAAGAGGATCCTAGGACTTAAACACATGTACTACATGGACAGTCTCAAAAAACTCAATGAAATATAAATACAAGAGCAGAGAAAACAATTGAAAGGAAAATAAAAAATGAAAGAGCATATCTAGCAATGCCCACAGGAGGAAGTGCATTATGGTGACACATTCATCCTTCTCACATCTCCTTGCCACATCAGACCTTTAATGCCTGGTAGACATTATTAGGACTTTAAGTAATGACCAATATTGGTAAAGGGACAACCAACAGCTCACATGTTGTTAGCAATACTTAGAATAGTTGAGTTTAAAACTACAACTCAAAGATAATAACACAATGTGTGTTGATATGTATTCACACCCACCTCTGTAAAAGTATCTGTAAACTGGATTTGAACCCTGCATCACTTGCATTCTTTTTTCTAAGATCACTGCAGTTATACTTTGGGCCAGAGGGAAAGTTTTCCTGACAGGTGGAATTTCTTCACTGAGTACTATCCAGAATGCTGATGGCCTCATACTAGGACTAGACTCATTTGCATTACAAAAGGCAGTCCAAATGAATTTCTTTTACCTTTTTTCCTTCATCTGTGAAACCTATTTGAAGAGTACCAAGTGTAGGGCAAATGCAAAAGGCATTACATATAAAATTAATATTAATTTATATATGTAGCAAGAAACACAGAACTTATAGCATTAGCATGACACAGTCATCCTTTTCACATCTGATTGCTACATCATAAGTAGCATTTGGGTTAGACATCAACAGGATTTCACGTACTGGTAATTGTTCTGAAAGGGAACATACTGACAATGACAGGAGGTTATTCTTGCCACAGAACATATAATCAGTCATGACATAAAAGTTTACAATGTAAAGTATTACTGTCATGATGAATAATTCTGAAATATGGATAAGTTATCCAACATACGTGACACATATGTCTACAATAGTCATGTGACTGCTATTGTGTTATCACAATTTACAACATACATAGCACATATTATTAATAATTAGAAGAGATAAGTTTACAGCATCTTTGTAACATCAGTTCATAGGGACTACTGATTTTTATCATTTATCACAGAAGTTATCCTGTTCATTGCGTTTATATCACATTATCAAAAGATGAAAATAGCGAACGCTATTTCATCGGCCCCAAAACATCTAAACATGAAAATATCGAACATTCAATACAGCAAATTTTTTCCCATGGAAAATATTCGCTGCTCTGAAACACATACACACAACACAAGCACATTAAACAAACAGCAACCACACACATACACTTAAATTTCTACATCTAATGCTACACTAAACTAAACATACACAACTATCTACCCACTTGCCTTAACCCAAACCCTAACCCTAAGGTCCGTCACTATCGCACACTCACCTAACCCACGCCCTAACCCTAACTCACTTAACCCAACCCTAACCCTAACGAACAAACAATTGCACGCTTACCTGTACCCAACCAGTAACTTTCCACCACAGCGTTAAGAATAGCAAAGCCACAGAAACAGCCAACCAAATTCTTTCCCAAGGAAAGAAATTTGCTGTTCTGCAGCTCCGTTATTCTTAGCGTTCATTGAATAGTGTTATCAGAACATTCAAAGTTTTAATACTTCGATGTTCTGATATAGACCCTGTTCATTTCATATACAAAATTTATTCTGAATCCAGTCATAAAAGTATCTGTAGACCTGGATTTGAAATCTGCATTATGTAACCTGTTTCTCTAAGCTCACTACACTTACACCTTACTCTGCAGAGATAGTTAGCTGACAGGAGTTTTTCACTCAGAACTGTCCAGAGTGCTAACAAAAGTGCACCATCACTAGTCTCAGTTGAGTTACTGATGGCATTTTGAATTAAATTTGTCAGTTTTTACCTTAGGAAGTAAACTGTTGTTCACTGCTGGGACCTCAGCCAGTCAACAGTGCACAATGTCAAACAGATCATAAAGGATGAAGAGGAGAAAAATTAAAACAAAATGTTTAAATAAAGGAAATGTTATTGAACCAGGTAGTTAAAATGTAGATTTCTGATGTTTCCTCAACTTTGTTGTCTCTGGTCATGTTTATATGCCCCTTAAACATCATTATGTTCACAAAACAGCACCCTGTCTGGATTTGAACCCCAATCACACCTCGGCATTATTGTATTTCCTTAGAATTGCAGACAAATTTTACTCAGATACACAGAGTGTGATCATAAACAATTCATACAAATGTTAGGAATGTTGTTCTCTTAAGTCAGTCAATGTACTCACAGACTGTCTTGTAAATCTCTTTTCCCTGACACACTCTTGGTAAGTGTCCATCAAAGAGGATGGACTATGATACCGTGATTGTTCTCGCAGTCAAAAAAATCATTCACACTTGCTAGCCCTTTGCAGGTAACACTTTTCAATGCTTGTCCTTGCACTGCATGTGCATGTTCCCACAATCAATTAAGTCTTTATACCATGTTTCCCTGCCCTGCACTTCATATAGATTGTGGAATTGATACATGTTAATGAGGTCAGATCTCATGTATATTCATAGTCTTAGAGGGCTGAATTTACACTATATAAAGCTAATCATGTAGGTCAAGAATTTGGATCATAATGAAACAGACTGTTTTAATCCAGAGATCTCAATACTGATATTTGCTTTCAAACTTTACTTGTAGAATAACAACAGACTTGCTACAAGGGCATGTCAAGGGCATGTTGCCGTTTTTACATATTGCTTTATTTTAA
Source organism: Protopterus annectens (assembly GCF_019279795.1). Taxonomy (NCBI): domain Eukaryota; kingdom Metazoa; phylum Chordata; order Ceratodontiformes; family Protopteridae; genus Protopterus; species Protopterus annectens. Next base: position 996,561,447 of record NC_056727.1, on the reverse strand, counting down.
CCTTACTGATGGATTGTATTTCACAATACACCTATTGGTTTACTGTCTGCATTTTTCTCCATAGCTGTTGGCATTGCCATGTATATCAGTTGTTTATTGACAATTAAAAATATTTGTAAATGATGTTACCTGGCATTTATGGAAAGTTTTGTCTGGGAAGTTGACCAGTTATTGCAGAATTTTTTTGTGTTACATATTAGCAAGGTCAGGGTGATTTGCATTATTAGGACATAAAAGTGTGTTAAGCCTGTGATATACACCTGGCTACCCTTCACAGAAGTGGATACTTCACAAGAGTTTTACCCATTTTCCTTGAAAACTGTATGCTATTTTTTGTTAATGCTGCAATATGGTGCATAGTTACATAACTGTTGTTCTCATGACATACTTTTAGCAATGTTTGTCATTTCCTTTCTTTTTTTGCCAGGTCAGTTGTATTAAACTCCGTGTACTCATATGGAGATTTTGTTTTTCATATATTTTGTGCACACTAAATACAATCATCAATATTTGTAGCTTACTTAAGCATTTTTTTCCTTTTATATTTCCTCTCATACAGGGCTATGGTGCCCAAGACATCTGCATGCAGTAAACTGCCAGATAGTGATGCTGAGTCTGAAGTGATCATCCTGGTACCAAACCACCCCTCACTAAAACAAAAAAAATTCCTGTCACTGTCAGAGATACAGAAAGCCCAGCATAGGGTTCACACAGACTTGTTGATGGGGCTGACATGGAAGACAACCCAAGTGTGTCTATTACAGAACTTCCAGGCATAGCTCTCCACCTTCCATCTCCAAAATGAGGAACACTGCCTCTCACAATGTGGAACAAATGGGCAAAATGTAGAACAATTACTAATGGCTTACTAACAACTTCAACTAGGAAGCTCACAGTATACCTGAATGTGATATTTTTACTTATAGAATAGGTATTTTAATAAATAATTTATTTAAGTTCTATTTACCATTGATATCAGTTAAAATATTGCTAACATTGAATGTGTGACAGGCTCTTTCAATGTGGAACTTCAAGGAATATGAACTTGTTAAGATCCCAAATGAGGAACGTTCCTCAAAATGAGGTACACTTGAGAGGTATGCTTCCAGGTATGCACTATAATTACGTAGTTCTCGTGTGTGTGTGTGTGTGTGTGTGTGTGTGTGTGTGTATGTGTGTGTGTGTGTGTGTGTGTGTGTGTGTGTGTGTGTGTGTGTGTTATGTTATACATATATAGCCATCGAGAAGGATGGAATAGGAGAGACACTAAAGGAGAGACAGAGAGAAGGAGTGGAGGGAGTCATCTGACCATTACACTTTTGTATGATATGTTTCTCATTCTACAGTGGAAAGGGGATTGTTTTCTGTTTCTTGTGTCATTTGTATTGTGATGCTTGTTAGCCATGGTCTTTTCCCTTTCTTATATGTAGACACCTCTGGTTCTCAGTTTGTATGACCAACTACACATGGTAAGTACAACTTTTGCATTCTTATTATTGTACACAAGGTAGATGTAGTCTTTCATAATAACTAAGATTTTCACATCCATGGATGCGCTTGGTATATTTCCTCTGTACTCTTTCTAGTTTATTCATGCTTGTTTTCCTATAGGGTTTCCATATTGTTATTCCTTACTCAAGTTTGGGTCTCATGTAACTAATAAACAATGACTTCATTATGTTTGATTTCTTAGACTTTATAAATCTTTTTATACAACCTATAGTTCTATAACATGGTGTATATGTAGGCAAGCGCAGTCAACCAGGGCCTTGGAATAGACAGTGAGAGTACTAGATGTTGTGCATTCTGACATGTAGGACTGCCTGAACCAGGTGGGTGACTTCTTTGACAGGAAGAATGACACAATGGATTGGGCAGTATGTAATGCAACATCTGCTGGGGGAGGGTTGGCATCCATGTGGCTGAAGAACCATCTGTACAAGATCCCATTCCTGTAGTGACACTACTTCCACTAGTCCATCAGTGATTGCAGTGTTGATACCCAGACATGGTAAACCATGTGGTCATGGTCTGGGACATAGTTGTGATGACAGCTCATCCAGCAGACATCACTCACATTCAGGCAGCACCCCAATTTCTAGACAGGGCCATGGAACTAGCAGTGGAACTCCCGGTGGAAGTAGTTTTCATGGTCAGGGGTGATGACACTAAATTGACCACATTAGACCTCTATATGCAAGTTGATCTGAGTTCACTGATGCAAATATTTGCCTATCTTCATCTCATTTTATTAACTCATCTACTTTTATCATCTACTTGCAACATTTCAGTTCTTCATTTTTTCTTTTTCAAATACTTATTACATTTATCCAGTGTCTTTCTTATTACTATATAGAATATATATATATATATATATATATATATATATATATATATATATATATATATATATATATATATATATAACTTTGAAACACACTTCTTCAAACAAGAGAAACTTGAAACCCACTATAGTGAAAGTGCACTTAACTGAAAGTGCACTCTAGCAAAAATCAGTTTACCAAAGCATGGTACAGTGGGGATAAGGAAATATACCTTTTCCCCACAGTATTACGATGTTGGATTTAGTATATATAAGTAGTAGAGGTCCGGTTCGGCAAAGTGAAACAAGTTTTTGCAGGGGAGGCAAGCCCCCCACACTACTCATAGTGAAGTCACAGTGAAGTGACATGAATAATCATATACACACACACATATATATATATATATATATATATATATATATATATATATATATATATACTCATATATATATATATATATCTATCTATATATCTCATATACAATAACACACATATATATATATATATATATATATATATATATATATATATAATCCTTTCTGAAGAAGTTCTACCACCTATAAAAAATGAAAGCTTAATTATATGTTCTTAGTCTGCGTATTTTTATTTGTTTAAATATTTAAAAGTTTATCTGTTGTTGCAGCCGCTTTTCATTTTACTTTTTTATATTTAGAAGTTCAGAAAGTATAAGTATTATCTCTTCTGTTTTTGTGGTTATATTACTATATTTATATATATATATATATATATATATATATATATATATATATATATGGGTTCACTTTATATTCTCGAAATTCTGATATAACGAATTTCGGAATATCGAGATCATAAAGCCGAAACACCACAATCCTGAATGCCCATAACTGCGAAATTCAAAATCCTGCCACTTACATACAGACACTCATATACACACAACTGCCCCCCACACCTCCCCCTACTTTTATATTCTAACCCTAGCGAACAAACAATCGCACACTTACCTGAACCCAACCAGTAACTTTCCACCACAGCGTTAAGAATAGCGAAGCCACAGAAACGGCCAAACAAATTCTTTCCCAAGGAAAGAAATTTGCTATTCTGCAGCTTCACTATTCTTAGCGCTCGCTGAATAGTGTTTGATATCAGAACATTCAAAGTTTTAATACTTCGATGTTCTGATATAGACCCTGTTCATTTCATATACAAAATTTATTCTGAATCCAGTCATAAAAGTATCTGTAAACCTGGATTTGAAATCTGCATTATGTAACCTGCTTCTCTAAGCTCACTACACTTACACCTTACTCTACAGAGATAGTTAGCTGACAGGAGTTTTTCACTCAGAACTGTCCAGAGTGCTAACAAAAGTGCACCATCACTAATCTTAGTTGAGTTACTGATGGCATTTTGAATTAAATTTGTCAGTTTTTACCTAAGGAAGTAAACTGTTGTTCACTGCTGGGACCTCAGCCAGTCAACAGTGCACAATGTCAAACAGCTCATAAAGGATGAAGAGGGGAAAAATTAAAACAAAATGTTTAAATAAAGGAAATGTTATTGAACCAGGTGGTTAAAATGTAGATTTGTGATGTTTCCTCAACTTTGTTGCCTCTGGTCATGTTTATATGCCCCTTAAACATCATTATTTTCACAAAACAGCACCCTGTCTGGATTTGAACCCCAATCACACCTCGACATTATTGTATTTCCTTAGAATTGCAGACAAATTTTACTCAGATACACAGAGTGTGATCATAAACAATTCATACAAATGTTAGGAATGTTGTTCTCTTAAGTCAGTCAATGTACTCACAGACTGTCTTGTAAATCTCTTTTCCCTGACACACTCTTGGTAAGTGTCCATCAAAGAGGATGGACTATGATACCATGATTGTTCTCACAGTCAAAAAAATCATTCACAGTTGCTAGCCCTTTGCAGGTAACACTTTTCAATGCTTGTCCTTGCACTGCATGTGCATGTTCCCACAATCAATTAAGTCTTTATACCATGTTTCCCTGCCCTGCACTTCATACAGATTGTGGAATTGATAAATGTTAATGAGGTCAGATCTCATGTATATTCAGAGTCTTAGAGGGCTGAATTTACACTATATAAAGCTAATCATGTAGGTCAAGAATTTGGATCATAGTGAAACAGACTGTTTTAATCCAGAGATCTCAATACTGATATTTGCTTTCAAACTTTACTTGTAGAATAACAACAGACTTGCTGCAAGGGCATGTTGCCGTTTTTACATATTGCTTTATTTTAACCTTACTGATGGATTGCATTTCACAATACACCTATTGGTTTACTGTCTGCATTTTTCTCCATAGCTGTTGGCATTGCCATGTATATCAGTTGTTTATTGACAATTAAAAATATTTGTAAACAATGTTACCTGGCATTTATGGAAAGTTTTGTCTGGGAAGCTGACCAGTTATTGCAGACATTTTTTTGTGTTACATATTAGCAAGGTCAGGGTGATTTGCATTATTAGGACATAAAAGTGTGTTAAGCCTGTGAGATACACCTGGCTACCCTTCACAGAAGTGGATACTTCACAAGAATTTTACCCATTTTCCTTGAAAACTGTATGCTATTTTTTGTTAATGCTGCAATATGGTGCATAGTTACATAACTGTTGTTCTCATGACACACTTTTAGCAATGTTTGTCATTTCCTTTCTTTTTTTGCCAGGTCAGTTGTATTAAACTCCATGTACTCATATGGAGATTTCGTTTTTCATATATTTTGTGCACACTAAATACAATCATCAGTATTTGTAGCTTACTTAAGCATTGTTTTCCTTTTATATTTCCTCTCATACAAGGCTATGGTGCCCAAGACATCTGCATGCAGTAAACTGCCAGATAGTGATGCTGAGTCTGAAGTGATCATCCTGGTACCAAACCACCCCTCACTAAAACAAAAAAAATTCCTGTCACTGTCAGAGATACAGAAAGTCCAGCATAGGGTTCACACAGACTTGTTGATGGGGTTGACATGGAAGACAACCCAAGTGTGTCTACTACAGAACTTCCAGGCATAACTCTCCACCTTCCATCTCCAAAATGAGGAACACTGCCTCTCACAATGTGGAACAAATGGGCAAAGACTCAGCACAGCTCCGCGTGGTGTCCTGCAGAGTTCTACAAGCAGCAGAGAGTGAAAGAGTGACTTTCCCGGATTTATAAGTATTTTGTCTGGATTTCACTTAAATTACTGCATCTCGACTGTATTTCGCTTAAAAAACAGCTCTGCATATTGTTTTTACTGTACTTGTGTTGAATTTATACTGTTAGCACTTTAAAAAGTTATTTTTATTTAATTTAATTGTTAGGCTAACACACTCAAGTGTGCTAGCCGTTTTATAGCATTTACTGTTTGTTACTGTATCTCTTTCTCCTTTCTCTGTAAGAAAAGAAAAAAAAATATCCTTGTTTTCCCACTTTTCTGAAGTAGAATAGTCCAGTCTTCAGATTTTGCTGATCTCTGGGCTTTGTCTTAGTTCCTGTGTTATCCATACCCTTATTTGGATAAGAGGAAGCTTCTTTGTTCACCAGTGGGAGTGGGGAGCACTGAGCAACCTATTTGTCCCTAGAGGATTGGTTCCAGCCCAGCAACTTGTAGTTTATTGGCCATTTTGGGTCAATTCCTGGCTCTTTTCAACCCCTGCTATAAAGCCCGCTTTTGCTCGCTTTTTCACTTGTAAAAGACTCAGCATAGCTCCTCGTGGTGTCCCGTAGAGTTCTACAAGCAGCAGAGAGTGAAAGAGTGACTTTCCTGGATTTATAAGTATTTTTTCTGGCTTTCGCCTAAATTACTGCATCTCAACTGCATTTCACTTAAAAAACAGCTCTGCATATTGTTTTACTGTTCTTGTGTTGAATTTATACTGTTAGCACTTTAAAAAGTTATTTTGTTTAATTTAATTGTAAGGCTAACACACTCAAGTGCGCTAGCCGTTTTATAGCATTTACTGTTTGTTATCTCTTTCTCCTTTCTCTGTGAAAAAAGAAAAAATATATATCCTTGTTTTCCCACTTTTCTGAACTAGAATAGTCCAGTCTTCAGATTTTGCTGATCTCTGGGCTTTGTCTTAGTTCCTGTGCTATCCATACCCTTATTTGGATAAGAGGAAGCTTCTTTGTTCACCAGTGGGAGTGGGGAGCACTGAGCAACCTATTTGTCCCTAGAGGATTGGTTCCAGCCCAGCAACTTGTAGTTTATTGGCCATTTTGGGTCAATTCCTGGCTCTTTTCAACCCCTGCTATAAAGCCCGCTTTTGCTCGCTTTTTCACTTGTAAAAGACTCAGCACAGCTCCTCGTTGTGTCCTTGAGAGTTCTACAAGCAGCAGAGAGTGAAAGAGTGACTTTCCTGGATTTATAAGTATTTTTTCTGGCTTTCGCTTAAATTACTGCATCTCGACTGCATTTCGCTTAAAAAACAGCTCTGCATTTTGTTTTTACTGTACTTGTGTTGAATTTATACTGTTAGCACTTTAAAAAGTTATTTTTGTTTAATTTAATTGTAAGGCTAACACACTCAAGTGCGCTAGCCGTTTTATAGCATTTACTGTTTGTTATCTCTTTCTCCTTTCTCTGTAAAAAAAGAAAAAATATATATCCTTGTTTTCCCACTTTTCTGAACTAGAATAGTCCAGTCTTCAGATTTTGCTGATCTCTGGGCTTTGTCTTAGTTCCTGTGCTATCCATACCCTTATTTGGATAAGAGGAAGCTTCTTTGTTCACCAGTGGGAGTGGGGAGCACTGAGCAACCTATTTGTCCCTAGAGGATTGGTTCAAGCCCAGCAACTTGTAGTTTATTGGCCATTTTGGGTCAATTCCTGGCTCTTTTCAACCCCCTGCTATAAAGCCTGCTTTTGCGCGCTTTTTCACTTGTAAAAGACTCAGCACAGCTCCTCGTGGTGTCCTGCAGAGTTCTACAAGCAGCAGAGAGTGAAAGAGTGACTTTCCTGGATTTATAAGTATTTTTTCTGGCTTTCGCTCAAATTACTGCATCTCGACTGCATTTCGCTTAAAAAACAGCTCTGCATATTGTTTTTACTGTACTTGTGTTGAATTTATACTGTTAGCACTTTAAAAAGTTATTTTTGTTTAATTTAATCGTTAGGCTAACACACTCAAGTGCACTAGCCGTTTTATAGCATTTACTGTTTGTTACTGTATCTCTTTCTCCTTTCTCTGTAAAAAAAGAAAAAAACAAAAAAAATATCCTTGTTTTCCCACTTTTCTGAACTAGAATAGTCCAGTCTTCAGATTTTGCTGATCTCTGGGCTTGGAAGGTGGGGGAAGAGGCTGTCTGTTGCTCATAATACCTGATCCTGTTGTTATTGGCTTAACAATGAAACACTGATCCTGTTGTCATTTGCTTAGTTAGGCAGTCACTATTCAAACTTTGTAGGGCTAATGTATATTTGTTTGAAACAAGTTGAAATACTTTACTGTGGCTATTGTTTGAATGGAACAACATTGAAATACATTACTGTGGTTATTATATTTTCCATAATCAGGCATCTGAGCTATACACAGTCAACAAAGTGTCTATAATTATCGAGGATGGGGATGGTCTGTGGATGAAAATGACTCTTTTTTATTGATTAAACTAAACAGTCATAAACTGGCTTTGCAGGGCTGCTGTGCATTATATGAGTCAATTTGGAATGCTTTAATGTAGCCATTTTTAAATCGCAATAAGGCATCTGATATGTGTGTGTTTGTGTGTGTATATGTGTGTACTCAGCCAATTTGGTTTAATGGCTGAATTCTTGATTATGGTTCCCTCTTTGTAGAGCTTCCATGCTCCCCCCATCTCTGTTCATATTGCACTGGTACTATGATTTTCTTCACAATACAGAGACACACTGCATGTGAATTGACATTTCTCAAATTCAGCTGTAGGCAAGCATGTAGGCAAAAATGTGATTGATGGTTTTGCAGGGAGTCTTCACATAAATGTGACTTAACCCTGCTGATGTTTTATCACAGTTAAACAGTCACCACCTTATCTTGATAGAAGCAATGCCACACAATGTATTATACTTGCTAAAGTCAAGAAGAAATTGTTACTTTGGCTTATGCATGTGTGTAAGTGCCTGTGTGTGTTTTTTGGGGGGTGATTGTTGCTGTGTATGAAAGAGCAACACATTATTCATAATTGCTTTCCATTTCCATCACAGTCAAACATCAATACTGTACAGAATAAGTGGCTGTCTTTGATGGCCTGGGTAGGTGTGTGTGAAAGGAACTGATTGTAGCCATAGTGGTATAGCAAGTAGCATTACCATTTCATAGAATTTGGTTCAGTAGCTGAGTTATTGTTTATGGTTCCCTCTGTATAGAGCCTCTATGTCCCCCATCTCTGTTCATATTATACTGGTACTATGATTTTCTCCACAATACAAAGACATACTGCAGGCAAATTGACATTTATCCAATTTGCCTGTAGACAAGCATGTAGAGCACAAGTCTGTGTGTGTGTGTGTGTGTGTGTGTGTGTGTGTGTGTGTGTGTGTGTGTGTGTGTGTGGAAAATAATACATAAATTGTTGCTGTCAGACACCACTTGTGTATTTACTCTTACCTCCAGACACGTTGCTTAATTCAACTGGCCCAACTCAGAGGTATGCACAGAAGGCTTGTATAGTCAGAGTTCTTTTGCCTAGCAAAACAAAAGTATCTTTAAAATTAAAACATAAGCTACATTCATATATAGGCCCTTAGAACTTATGGGGGCCACTAAGCTCCCAAAGTGGATTTTGAGCCATGTTTAGTAGGGGGGGGGGTCTTATCCTTAGTCTCTACCCTGTGCACCACCTAGACTAAAACTGATCATTTTCAGAGGAGTGCCTAAAAGGTTACCATTGTTTGTGTGGGGGCTTGTTGAGAACAGTATGGTCATTATTTCTTTGACTTTCTATAAGGGTATACCTTGGGGTGGGGAAATGGGTCCCTGGTTAATCATCAAAAGAAATAAATGTCGAACAGCTATTCATTGAATAGAAATCATTGAATGGCCATCCATTGAACATGCAGTTGTGAGACTGGGAAAGTAACTACTTGGCCAACACTTCCATGTCTCACGCATTGCAGTATTTCAAACCCACCCAGATTGAGGGGGCTTTGCCCCCACACCTCCTGGACTTGGGAGTCTTCATCTCCCATACCCCATAACTCTATATACCAACTCCAAGACCACACACTACAGTGGGGAAAAAGGGGCTTGTAATACTGCTGTGTATGAGACAGGGAAGTGTTTACTTTCCCTGTCTGAGAACTGCACCTTCGATAATTACTGTTCAATAAATAGCTGTTCAATGTTTATTTTTTTTATGATTAACCATAGACCTGGGCAAACAGGGCAGCCACCCCAGGTGCAAAGTATAAGGTGGGATGATTGATGAATGCCATTTGTTTGGTAATACAATACCAGCTTTCAGAAATGAATGCTGTTTCTGCATTTGCACTCAGGGCTTTGTTCATGGTATAATCTCTAGCAATTGACTTGCTATAGTATAATAGGAAAAAAAAGCATTTCTTTTCTGGTCATCAAGTATGAGAGGACTTTGTTTTTGCCTCTCAACTAAATGTTGAGGGAGGTGTCAGATCAAAGTTGAGGTATGGTATAGGACACTTGAATAGCTAGTTAAGACACTGTTTCCTCACAATCAAACAAGGTAGGTAAGCACAGAAGGTCCCTATAATTTAATAATACATGACCTCAAAGTATGAAGCAGGATCTTTATTTATGAGTCATATTCTTCTTGCCCCTTAGCATAAGCCTTCAGGGAATCTGAACACATTGCTTTAAACCAGTTAAATTAAGTTAAAAACATGGCATTACCAAAGTATTAATTAATCATTCTTACCTAGTTAATCTTTTTTTTAAAAACTGAGTATTTAAAGTGATAAACCTCTATATCTAAACAGCATTTCAATATTGCAGCTGTCTTTTTATATGTGTGTTGTAAATGCTAACTTTTAATTGGCTAGCATTTCAGGAATGGCAATTAAAATAACTTACAACCATGCTTTCGTTTTTTCAAATTCTTAATGTCCTTAAGGTGCTAGTGCAGTCAAACGTGACATTTTCTCTTAGCTTCACCAGTGTAAAATAAACTGTAGGTGCACCAAAAACTTAAACCATAGATCTATGCCACAAGTACCTTTGTCCCTACAAACAAATTTTACATTATTAATCCTTTTATTTAAACTACATAATCCGATATACTGCAGTGTTCATACTGAAAAGTGCATACCGACAGACAGATTCCTCTGGAAAGAGAAACACTACTTCTGCTGAATCTACTTCCTACCAAAAAATAAATCATATAGATTGCATCCTATTTAGTTAGAAATTTCTGGCTTACAAGCTAAAACAGAATAAAATGAAGTCATCTCACATCTAGACTTCCCAGTGACATTACATTGACATTATAATCTTTAACAAAGAGCAGATTCTTTCTGCTTGATTGTATGTCATAAATATAATAATAATTACAAGAAACATTATTACTAGGAATGCCAAATTTCTGTTCTCTTGTTTTGTTAACAGTTCTCCAGTAGGCTTTTTCTGCTACAGCTTTGTCATAGCCATTAGATGAAACATATATGTATATCCACTACTTCTGTTAAGAAAACCTGACTATCTGTTACAAACTCTCTTGTCCAAAGGTATTCTCTATGGGGCAAGGCTTTCTTCATGTGCTCTGTATGGCAACTGCTAGCAGGTTCAATTCATGTTAGTTTTCCTATATACATATGATATAGCTCCCTTTATGAACAAGTTTGAAATCTAAATATGAAATCTCACATTTACTGATAGAGTGAGTAAGGTTGAAATTGCATCTATTATTTAAGGATGTATGGTTGCTATTACTTGTCTAAGCAGTGTACTCTCTAGGAGCAACAGGTTGAAATATATTACTGTGATCCTCATATTTTCTCACTTTCATTGCTGTCTAACATCAGAGGGACACAGAGAAGGTGGCTGTCTTTTGGGGTAGGGGCGAGGAGGCATGATGTGCCCATTTATGACAGCAACAACTTGAAATACATAACTATGAATGTTTATTTCACTTTTATTCAAATCCATGTCAAAAGGGGTGTATAGAAGGTGAATTGTCTTTTTTGATGGGAATATGGAGTTAGGCACTATATCTAGATAATAATTTGTAGCATCACAAAAATATATCTTTTTAGTTTTTTTGGAAATTACTATTTTGCTAGCTTTGAACATTAAGCCTTGAACACAAATTATTCTTCCTTCAAAGAAAATTAAACTAAATTTCTTTCCTTATTCATGATGCTTGTTCAGCCAATCACTAAATCCAAAAAATGCTCTAATATGCATCTTAGAGCATCCAGTACCATATGATTTCAGGAGCCTAGTTGCTCCCAGACCCATGCTTAATTCAATTATTATTTATACAGTTATTACAGTATAGTCTTAGTCAGTTAGGGTGCATTGAAATGATGGAGGAAAATTCTGAAGTATGAAATACAGTCTGCAAATGAAAAAAAAAGTCACAACAAAGAATTTATCTATTTATCTGCTTGGATGGTGTGTTGAGATCTTGATGAAGAGGGAGTCAGAAGCACCCTGTGCCATGAACAACTGCCCCATCACCTCAGCTCTTTAAGTGGATAAAAACAACAAAAAAAAAAGCACTCTACTGTATTAAGCTGATTCACTTATTACAGTTACATCTACCCCTCCTTCTTTTATTGAAGAGCACAAAAAAATTTATGTTCCTTCTACTGGTAAACCAACCAGGTAGCCAGATGCAAGACACACACCCTCCCTCCTAACCCATCCATTCAGGTCCTGTTTCTGTGCCCTGTCCCTGACCTCCTTCCAACCCATTTTATTTAAAAAAATCTTCTTTTAAACTGTATTAACCTGCTTGCTGCAAATATAGTAAACGATTGCTACAGTTTATACCTTCCTGCATGGAACACAATGGTGCTTGTGTTTTAGTATAAAAAATCTTCTTTTAAACTACAGCAAACTGCTTGATATAAATGCAGCAAACAGTTGCCACAGTTTATACCCCACCTGCACAGAGTGCTACCATACTCAGGTTTTAGTTAAAAAAGGAGAAATTCTTTTCACTTTTAAACTGTAACAAACTGTGTGCTGCACTTTAGACCACACACAGAGTGCTACAGCACTCTCATTTTACAGCAAATGCAAAAGCCAGTATTACATTAAAGTGAGATCAAGACTAGCTAACTGTGCTACCAACACTTTGCTCCTGGGGTAATTTCTCCTCTTACCACCACCTTAGCTATTGCTATTGGGGAAAGGAATGGGGGTAGAGAGACAATTGGGGGATAGAGTTGAACCACTGGACAGTGGGTGGATTTAGAAAGGCATTTGCCTAGGGTGCCATTTCACCTAAAGCCATCCTTGGTGACACTATGGTTCTCAAAGTCTATTTTATGCATTAAATATGGATACTAAAACTGAAAGCTTATTCACAGGTAATATCTTGCAAGATGTGTCACATACTGTTGTTTTTTTGGGTTAAAGCAAATAATGTGTGCACTGTAGACATGGGGCACTTATAAAGGACATTACTGAAAAATAATATTTGGAAAGTTACTCTAGACTATCTTATTTTACCAAAATAAAATTGTATACATCTTTTGTAAATAAAAATGGAAACATTTAGGATGGAAATGTCAGGATGGTATTGTTGGGGAGGGGGCTGTAGTTCCAAAGATTTCTAATATGTGAGCTTTCATTTAGAAACTTTTTAATGCAGAAATGAAGGATAAAGATATGGCAGGAAAGACTATGCTCTATTTGTCATGTATCACATTAGAGCTGCATTTGAAAATTTAGCTTAGAGTATTAAGGTTATAAGCTACTAATGAGCAATTTTTTTTTGGTAGTCCAGCATTCCACTCCCTCAGCCTCCATGTGCCTAATGTGTGACTATAAGCAAGGTACTTAATAAGACAGCGCTCCTGGGTCACTTCTGAAAATGTATGTCAATTATTTTATTAACTCTCATTCTATTAAGGTTATCATCCTACATAAAGTATAGCACAATATAAATTATAGTAAATGTCCCCCGTGCACATGTTTTCAAATTTAATATCAAATCCTCACCAAACAGCTTTTTTTGACTAATATTCCTGAGCAGCCCTGCCATAACAATCATTAGATCTATTTTCAGCATTTTGTATTATCAGCAATATCAGGTTTACTTGCTGAGATGCTTGCAGCTACCACTTTATATACCATTTCTGCAGTCCATTTGCCAACTGCATGTGTTTCTGCAATCTCTTTTCCTCTGATATGACCAAACCATAACCATATGAAACTGCAGCTGACTTGAAAAATCCGACTTTCACCTATAATTATTTCTTGCTCACACAATCCTTTCTCTGGCTGTTGTTGAACATAATTATTCCGCTGAAAATGGATGTTCACTTCACCTGGTCCACTGTGAAAAAGGCTTAAACTGTGTTGGGTTTCATGTTATATTTCCTTAGGACCTGGCATTACTTTTCCTGCCATTGTGTGACACCCCCCCCCCACTGCTCTTTGCTGGATACTTGACTTCAAATTTCTGTAATTACCCAGCTATCTTTCTCTAGGTTCAAGTGCAACTCACTTACTGGAGTGGAAAGGGATGTCAGGAAAAAGACAGTTTACTTACAACCCCCTTTTTTCAAGTAGAAGTAGTCACTTGGACTATAAGTGTATACCTGAGGATAAATTCCCATCATGTCCCCTGCCTTCTTACTTCAAGATTATTAACTAAAGTCCTTATGGTCTCTGTATGGCTTGTAAACTATGTATTCTGCACTTACATTTATTCCTGCCAATGATTTGTATCAATTGCCTTTTAGCCACTCTGGAATTTGTTCATAAATATAGTTTTTTGCTTGTCATATAAAATAATATGTTATGATGTAGTTATTGTGATTGTAGTGTCCCTTACTGGGCATGATATTAGACACAATATCCTAACAGGACACAATTTTCAAGAAGGGTCACTTAAAATAAAGAGAGAGAATCCCTTTTCTGAGTCTCCTATTATTCATAGTTCTATTTGCATTTTGACTGACCTGACTTACAGGAGATTTAAGGTATTACAAAGTGAAAACTTTAGCTTGGCTAGATTTTTCTTATAGTATTTACTAATTGATTTATCTGTGTGACCTTTTTACTTTTTGGTTTGGTTGTTAGTTGGGATATTTTACAGACACCTTAATGGTTATGGACATCAGCTGGGTTTAAAGACCCAGTGTTTCAAGAGTATAGCCAAATAGTCCACTTATGCTGTCATGATGAGGTTATAAGAAGGTCAAAACATGCATATCCACAGCTAGTGGAGTTTATCTTTATTGGCCTGAATCTGTCCATAAAGACTAAAAAAGGAAAAAGGAAAAAATAATGGATATTCAGAAGAAATATAGCTGAAACACTTGTCCTTAAGGGGTTCCATAAAGAGCTAAATTTGTATGAGCCTAGTGACTTCTGAGCATGCTTGTCCTGTATTAGGCCTATCAGGAAAAGGAAAATATCATCATTTTTTCAGGTCACTAGAAAATGGACAAGTGACTGAAAGTTTCTAAGTCATTTAGAGGAGAATCCTCATTACATGGAAGAAGTCCTAGAAAGTCATGAAAGATATGGAGCAAGTCTATAATAGCTGAAGCTGTCGTGTAGAGACAGCCATGTTATTGTCATAATAAATGCTATTCATTTTTGCTCCCAAGGGTTATTGCTCATGCCTTGTATACACCATGTTGTTTATTTCAGTGTCTTCATTAATTATTATTTTTATTTGTTTGTGATCTTTTAACAATATGTTATTCAAGAGTTAATTATATTTGATGTGATTAGCAAAATAAAAAAGATGTGCTGTCTTTATCTAATAAGAAACCAATTAAATCAATTGTAAAATTAAGTGACAGCTCTACATATGACATAAGGGTAATGCATTTCTGTGATCAAAATATGAATCTAATCTGTTCATCTAAAAGAAGACTTACAGAATTGCCAGGCATTCTTATTATCTTATATATGGTAAGGAGTGATTTTAAACAAAAAAGAATGACATTCCAGCATATATACCCCTCAAAGTTCAGTCTGTAGTATTGGAAGGGTAAAATATTAACTGACTGACATGTTTGTTATTGATGCCTTCATAAGATATGAGTAATGTCTAATGGCCGAAGATGGTAACTTCACCGATATGATTAGGAAGCAACTTCTGTAGCAGCCAGTAAAGCCAAACTGCTTATGAAAAAAACGAAGGCACGATACCGCCATAAATTTTGAAGGAGAATGTGGGTACCTATTTTCTTGTTTATAAACACAATATCACTTGAAGACCATACCAAACTGCACAGCAACTGTAAAATGTTAAATCTCTGCATAATTTATTTGCTAATTATTATGTTAAAATGGGGTTCATGCTCAGTATTCTGTCTGACTTTTATTTCCCTCTCTTTCACATGAAGGGAAGCTTCTTAACAGGCCCTTTTACATCTTAGTGAGACAGTTTGAATGGCCTAGATTGTTAAACCATGTTATCTGAATATGTGCCAATTCTTAGAGCATTACATAAGAGTCACACTCTTCACGTGTTATCATGTGACATCCTTTGATGTATTTTTCAAGTCAGTGTTTTTCCACCTGCCTTACAATCTCAACCCAGCACTGAAATTTAATGTTGTGTTACTCAGTATGTGGTAGTGTAATAGCTGGGATATGTTTCTCTAGCAGAAAGATTGCTTTGAGTATATTTGCTCCTTTCCACAATTTGCCCCTGGGTTTCCCAGTAAATCTCTATTGCTGTCTGCCTCTTTCTGCATTGCTATGCCTCTTGGGATTGAATTATTCAAAAGATGATTTTTTTCCATTCCTGTAAGGGCATAAAAAAGATAATAAAATGAAAAGTGTTATTTGTTAGACTGTTTTTTGTCAAATTCCACTGTCAGATATGAGGATAACATAAATCACAAAGTGCTTATGTTTCCTTGTGCATGACCTACACTGAGGCACACCAAGAACTGCAAAGAAAATTATTTGAGGCCCTCTATAAAAAGATAATTCCTACCTTCCCCAGTGATTAAATCACTATTCTCTGCTTATTCTTCTTTCCATGATGAGCTCTGCAATGACATGACAACATTATCAAACATTTGACCATATAGCAGAAATGGAAGCCATAATACTACATCACAGAGTAAGTTGAACAATACATTTTGCTTTACAGAAATTTGAAGTGCACTCCAACTTGACCTCTCCTCCTCTTCTTTTTCCTCCCTTATCTCTGATAATACTATGTTATGGCAACTATGCCCCAGTATCTTTTCTTTCTTCTTACAGATAATTATTTTATTTTTATTTTATTTATTTAACATTTGTTGACTGGGAAAGTCCGACTAGGTTCCACAGAGCCTGTTTTCAGTGGAGGCCCGGGGAGAAATGCTCCAGATTTACCCAAGTATCTAAAAACTGCTTATTGACAAATGTTAAAACATTGCATATTTTAATCCTGTTGTTACTGCCAGTTGTTAACTACACTCTGACTCTCTCTTGTGTATGTAACTATGACGTTTTTTGTTTAGAAGTGTGTTTACAGTTGTTATTCCATAGGAGTTCATTATTGTTAATGATTGCTACTCTCTATATTTGTATATGTTTTGTTTTTATTATATGTATTTGGAGCTTTTCTCCTTGGGTCTCTGCTGAAAAAGTTTTTTTTGGTCAGTCAGACTATTAACAAATGTCAAATAAATAAATGAATAAACAAACAAACAAACAAATAAATAAATAAATAAGAACTGAAAGTAAAGTAGGGGAGGAATATTTTACTTTTTTAGAGTTACATGACTGCTAAAATTTGGAGTAGGTCAGAACTCTTTGATATAAAACATACCCCAAGAAATGTAACATACTTGGTTGAAAATGCCTCGATAAGTATGTCTGTACTACGAGGAGGCCGAACACAATGTATCCAGGAGTCCCAGGTACTTGTTGGAGGTCCTATGGTGGGCTCTTGATGGCGTGTGTTTTAAGAGTGGCTAAGCTACAACAGTTTAAGATGGAATTACGATCGAGGGGGTTCTAACCAGGAATTACAGACCTTTTCCAAGAATTGTACTTTTTGAAGGTTTTTTTCTGAGTAGATGGGTAATGCATGAGAATACTTTGGCCTTTTTGATCCTTTTAATGGCCAAGAAATCAGTCACACAACACTGGGAAACTCTGCATCCTCCAACAGTTATTGATGTCAATAAATTGTTGCAGGAGATTGCAAGAATGAAACCTTAGGGACTGGGAGAAGAGCTGACAACTGAATGTACAAATAAGTTGTTGCCCTGGCTCTAGGCTTAGTATTGGAATGTCAAAGTGCCTATTTCATTGTTGTTTGAAGAAGTGAAGTGTGAACATTTGTGTAATATAAGTATTGACAGTAACAGGAGAAATATGATTTGCCTTTCTGCATTTAATTTGGTTTGTTTTATTTCTCACTCTCTTTCTTTTATTTTTAAAGTTTTTGGATTTGTAAATTTTTACAGTGTTTCATTACTATGAATGTACACCTTGTGCTTTGTTTCTGATTAATTAAAATTATATTATTATATAATTATATTTATATAAGAATGGTTTAATTCAGATATTTTTGTTTGGTAATGCTAATTATACTGAAATGATAAAATATTAATATCTGAGAATATTACTGTTATTAGTTCTCCAAAATTGTAGTAAAACATATGACGATCAAAAGTATGTTATTGTATTACTCTGTAAAGAGTTTTTTTCTGAAACCCTGGTGTCATACTGGATATTGTATGAATGCTTAAAATAAATTAAAGCATTCCATCTGAAACAGATAATCAATAACAAAGTTATTGCATGAAATATAATAACATTCAGAAAGAAATTATCTGTAAAAAAAAAAAAGAAATTATCTGTAATAGCACCTAGTAACTGTGATCCTTGTTGAGAGTATCTCGTGTTGAGGAGCGTCATTGTTTTAGCAGCAAGATGCTGGCTTGTCTTTCAAGCTGGAGGATCAGAAGGCTGCTTGTAGTATTCCCCCCTCCCACCAGGGCCAGTGATGACACTCTGGTACAGCATGCAGGCCAGTGAGTGATGACCCCCTCAGGACTGGTGTTAAAGTCATGTCCTGCCTGACCTGCTAGTTGCTCAGTTAGGTTTTAAATATCCCTTAGCACTTGTTTAATGAAGAGGAAGACAGTTGCCAGCAGTCTGTATAAAAATCACTCATTGGTGCTGACTGAATAGGGGCTCATATAGAATCAAAGCACTAACCCAGCTGCTAGGCATAATAAACAAACAAATGTGTGTTTTGTATTGGATGACAAAATGAAACACTAATCAACATTGCATTTGCTGTTTTGAGTTGTTAATTTGAATTGCCACATTTCAATATGTTAGCATGTGCTTTCTATCTTATATATATATATATATATATATATATATAAAGTAAGACACCTTCAGCAACTCTTTAAAATGAAACATATTGTCATGAGCCTGATTTCATGTATATAATAGGGCCAATATTCCTTTCATATTAAAGTGCAAGGCATGACTACAAGTGATTCTTTTGGCCCAGTTTTAGGTTCATAAGTATTTACCAGGTTAACAACCACAAGGACCCTTTCAAGCCTAGCCATGCGCCCAAATCTCTGACAAGTTCTGTTACCCTTGATAAGTGTAAACAGGTGCCAGGGAGATGAACCATTTACAGGCTGCCTGTGTCCATTAGAGATATAGATGCCAAGCCAGGGAAGAATTTCATGTTCCCCCTCTAATTGTCCAAGTTACACTTGAATTGGTTTAGGGAGGAACTCTGCTTCACATGGATGGGAAGCCTGTCCCAGAGAAAGGATAGTCTCTGGGTTTACTTACAGAATTACCAAAATTATAAAGTAGACAAGGAATAAAAAACGTTTTCTTGTTTATAACTTAAAATGTTCTACAGTTTTACATGTATAAAAGACTTACTCCCATGTAAAATACCCACTTGTATATTAAACTGTTTGACGACATCAGCATAAGAATTTTCTTAGGCTAGTGTCCACATGCTGGATGTACTGACCTACCTGTGCATCTCACATTGTTACCAGACGTTTGAAATGCCCAAATATACTTGAAAGAATGAGGTAATGTCTCAGCACAAATGGTGTTTATTTTTCCTAACTCATCTATAATTTATAAAATACTATGGGCTTAATTCCAAAAAACCTGATCTTAGTGTAAGTGACCACCTACATTAAGAGCAGGGTGAGAGCAGATCTTTTGGAATTTGGCTCCTTGAGTAAGCCTGTTTATACATAGGCCTTACACTGAAGTAAGTCACTTACACTGACAGCAAGTCTTTTGGATTCAGGGCAGTCTTACACTGACAGGAACTCTTGGAAACTGACACTATACTTAGTCTTCTAACTTCTTACTTGTCCTCTGCATATTCCAGTTTTTCATAGGAGTATTTTGTTGTGTAACATTTTTAGGAGCGTTATAAATAGCCTCACACCTTATTTTCTTTGTCAAAAGCTGATCCATACTCATGGTAAAAGTTGATCTTTTCACTTTGACTTCTGTCCTTTTATACCTTTGGTTTATAGTGTTCATATATGACATATTAGCTTCAGAATAAAGCTTGTTGATATCTTTAATTAAAATGCAGTATCCCAGATCCAAGATCAAAATGTGTTTGATTTTAGAATTTAGCACAATCATGCACAGATTATACTGTGTTGTCTTCTCCATTCAAATTAAAATATATTAAATGTTCAGTTTTAAAAAATATTTTATAATTTCTCCTTAGTCACTGGAGTGATTCCTGGGGTGAACTTTCTATATAGGTTCATAGGTGGGTACTAGGCTAATGGCCCTGGAATTTTTCCACAAACATTTAACAACATGGCCTACAACATATACGGGTTAAAAATATTGTGCTGTACAAAGGCTGTCTTTACCAGCCAGCTTCAAGGTTGTACTCTCACTTGTTGTTTGTCTTTCGGCTTTTCCCAGTTAGGGGTCGCCACAGCAGAACTCCGGTCCGTTAATGATTGGCAGTAGATTTTTACGAACGCCAACATGCCAGCTCGACGTCCAACCTTCAACGAAGGCACGCTCTCATGCATGTCTTTCGAACGCCACCCAACCGCAGAGAGGACATGCAGACCCCACACAGAAGGCACTCCCCACACTCCGGCCGAGAATCAAACGGGAGAACTCTTGCTGTGAGGCAACAACGGTACTGCTGCACCACCGTGGCAGTCAAGGTTGTACTCTCACTAGTCTGGTTAAAACTGATTGTGGCTTACATAGTTAAGTTGCAGTTTCCTTGTTCAAAATGTTACCATTGTTACGTATGACCAGCCTATATGGTCCCATGGTAACCATGGTTTTATTTTGAGCTCCAATAACTAAGAACAGGCCAAAGGGTGATGCACAAGTGATGTTTCTCCAGTTTGCCTGAGAACAAGCTTGCCCAGACAATGGTCAGATGGAGCCTTCTAGAAGATTCACAGTAAAAAATCCATGCTTTCAACTGTTGCACAACTAAAGATGATGTCAATACCTCTAGCTAATATACACTAAAAACATATAATAATTAAGAAAATGATAAGTAAAACTGTGTATTACACAAGTGTAATAAATATGCAGGAAGTATTTTAAAATGGCATTATTTTCAGCAATTTAAATAATAAATAAATAATTTAAACTGATGATAAGCTACAGGTTCGGGGTGGGTATTCAATTTTTCTCAGGATGTGTGCTCTAGACATTGGTATATATTTATTTTATTATTTTATTTTATTTTACATTTCTTTATCAGGAAAGTCCAACTGGACAATGTATCCTATTTCAGTGGAGGCCCAGGAAGAAAAGCTCCACATAAATTAGACTGAGATTTACAGTGATAGAACAACTTTTGTTACACAGTAGGACAAATACATTCTTTAGATACAAAGACGTAAGACAAGGTATCACAGTATAAAGTTAGTCAAAATATCACTATTTAACATTTCAGTTCAACATTTTAAAGTGATCATGGGTTACAGAGCAGGTTGTAACATAACTGAAAACAATAGTAGTGATTTGTGAAAGAAGTAAATCAATTAGTTATAAGATTATAATGGGACACAGTCATGGTAGCAGTACCGAGATCATGTGTCTTGATAGGTTAATGGCTATTATGGTTAGGTTGGGTTAGAGCAAGGACATATCCAGTGCTTTTGTAAGTCTGCTTTTAGAATCACTTTGAATTGTGCAGTGTTTGTGATTGTTTTTATATTTACAGGGAGAGAATTCTAGAGTTTTGCTATGCAGTTAGAATAGAGCTTCAACAGCACAGTTGTTAGCTTTTGTAGTATTTAATAGGCATTTGCTGTTAGAATGAAGGACAGGATTGGCAGTGTATGGTTGTAGGACGTTAAGAAGGGTAAAGGTTTTGTCTGAACGATTAAGCAGTTGGTGGGCCATGAGTTGATTGTAGGTTAGAAGGTTGGGCAATTTTAACCAGGAGAATTTTTAGGAGCAGTTCAGTGGTGAGGCCTAAATGCTGAATCTGTAGCAAACTTTGCAGTTTTATTGCAACAGGTATCAGGTTTGCTGATGTCTGATTTTTTGATATTGGCAAGAATGGGTGAAGCATATAGAGATGTAGAGATTAGGTGAGTTCTAGCAATTTGGGCTTTCGTGATATTAGTAAGGAATTTTTTTGTGTCTGTAAAGTGATCCCATTTGTTTATGAGCTTTTTATAGTCTGGGCTATGTGTATGTTGAATTTCAAGATGGTATCTATGATTATTCCAAGAAGTTTGGTATGGGATACTGGGGAAATTGTTGTGTTATTTGTTGAAGCTATAGTAAAGGATAACGTAGGGTTGTAGGATCTTGTTGGATTTAAAAGCAGAAGTTTAGCATTATTGGGGTTAAGAATAACTTGAACATTTGATAGCCGTATTTCAACCTCTAGGAATGCCTGCTGGGGTTCCCTATTACATCCTTGAAGACGCACTTACCCAAATACATAAACGCCGACATGTCACCATCGAACCACGTAAACATCAATTGCCCTGAAGCATGAAACCCGAAACGTCGAAGCATCATGGTTGGCCCTTCCGTGATATAGCTCCGTAAGGTAAGTATGCGATAGTTACGGACTTTAGGGTTAGGGTGCGGGTTAAGTTAAGTGCATAGGTGGTAATGTATGTGAGATTTAGTGTAGGATTAGATGTAGGGTTTTGTTACGTGTATGTGTGTGGATTATTTATTTTGTTTGGGTATAGCTTGTTAAGGTAAATGTGCAATAGTTACGGACCTTAGGGTTAGGGTGTGGGTTAAGGTCAGTGCATAGATGGTGGTATATGCAAGATGTAGTGTAGGGTTAGAAGTAGGGTTTAGTTTAGGGTTAGAAGTAGGGTTTTGCTGCCATTTAACTGATTGCTATTGCCCAGTTAGGTAGTCTTGGAACCAAGCAATGGCAGAGTGGCTAAGGTTAAGATGTGAGAGAACTGCAAACAGACTGAGATTTAGCAATTATTTAAATGGCAGCAAAACCCTACCCTCTCCTGCCAGTCACTCTAGGAGTTCCAAAGGGCTACATTATGAGCTTCCCACTCTTCACTCTATTCACTAACAATCTCCATTCTGCTACCTTACATGCATCCCTGTTTCAATACACAGACGACATGACCCTTGAAGTTTGTTATGAGAAATAGTATCAAATGCTTTGGATAGGTCAAGGAATTGGGATAAAAGTAGTTTGCCTTCATTTCTAAGGTGATTTACTGTGTTAGTAAAGGTCATCAGAGCAGTGGTAGTGCTACATTTTGGATGAAAGCCGTGTTGAGTATTAGAAAAGAGTTTGTTGATTAAGTGATAGTGGAGTAGTTGAGAGTGAATACATCTTTCTAGGATTTTGGATATGGGGATAAGATTGCAATAGGAGGTAGTTGGATAGCTCTTTTGAGATTCTGCCTTCATGTAATGGCATAATGTGAGATATTTTCCAAATTGATAGGATTTTTTTGTTCTGAGATGGAATGGTTAATGAGGATGGAGACAGGGTAGGAAATGGCATCGGCAGAGGTTTTTAGCTATTTGGCCGGCAGTTGATCAGCTGCTACTGATGTTGTTTTTAGTTTTTTTTAGATTTTTTTTTATAGCTTCTGTGGGTACAGTTTGGAAGGAAAAGGTTTAATTGTTTTGAATAGTTTTTAAGGTGGGTGGAGTGGGTTGTTCTTTGTAATGGCCAAGATGGATTCATTGAAGTATTTGTTGAAATGTGTTTCTACACTTTCTGTTGTGTTATTAGTTGATGGGGAAGGTGCGCTAAATTGGCCAGGTTGTATATATTTTTTATAGCAGACCAGAATTTTTGTGGGTCTTTTTGGTATTTAGTCTGGCTGGTGGTGTACTAGTTAATTTTGTCCTGTCTAATTTGCTTTTGGCCTTGTTGTGTAGTTCCAGATATGCCTGTTTGTTTTATCGGGTTTTATTGGTGTTCCATTTGTCCTGAGCTTCATCTCTTATTTTTAGTAATGATCTTGTTTTTTTGGTTAACCAGGGGGAATAATTAGCCTTTATTATTATAGTCCTGGGAAGAGCAAGATTATCCAGTATCTTAAGTTGTATGTAACTGTATTAGTTCTTCTAGAGGTAGATATTTGAGAGGTGACCAGTTGCATTGTTTTAGGATGGCAATAATGTCAATAGGGGAGAAGTTTCTTTTATTGTGGATCTGGTGATAGGTGTTGAGTTTAGTTTGGCTTATGTGCTGTCTGAGTAGATAGATTGGGTAGTGGTCAGTAAGGAAATATGGGAGGCAAACAGAAAGTAGTGAGGGTGAAGGTTTATTAGTTAGAGTCCAGTCCAGGACGGACTGCCTCTTGGAAGATTTATGAATTCTGCTAGCATATTTAATTAGTTGAGAAAAGCCTTGAAGACTTATATGGTTGGTTGATTTGGGAGAATCACCCGTATGCCCATCTATATTGACATCCCGTAATATGATGGTTTCCTATGGCAGTGTTTGTATTGTCTACTGTAAAATTTGTTCAACTGTGTTGAGGTTGATACCCGGGGGAAATGTATGTTCCTGTTATATTTAGATGTTTTTTAGGATTAGTTATAAGTTTTGAAAACACAGTTTATGCATTGTTAAAGTCTGGGGTACTTGGGTTAGTAGTAACTAAAGTGAGGTTGTTTTTGAACCGGATAGATATTCTGCCTCATGTTTTTCTTTTTCCAGTCTAGGCTAAGGATATTATATCCTGGTGGTATGATTTCATTGCTTGTAATGTGAGGTTTTAGCCATGTTTCTGTTAATATGGCAATATATTTAAGTAAGGGAGTTGGGGTATAAAAATGCAGCTTTCTGGTGCTTGACTTTATCTTTAATTAGAGAGAGTCTTACTGTCATTAATAGAATCCACACCCAAAGCTGTGCAAAGATGGCTTCAGGAGAGTTAACTGTACCACCACCACCTAAGATAATTTCCCAGTTTACCAGCCTGACATTACTTTGAAGAAGTTAGAATACTTGTTCCCAGAGATCTCTACAGCAGTACATTGACCATTTGTTGCCATGTAGTGGTTAGGCTGTGCAGTCCAGATTTTCTTACCACAAGGAAAGCTTTAGCAGCTGAAGGCTGTAACTCAGCTGCTTAGTATTATCTGTCCAAGCTCTCCCTCATCAGATCAGAGGTTCCAAAAAGTGCTACTCAGGGCTTTATCAGTACTCACTGAGATCTGAGCTCACACTTTGGCTGGTATGAGCTTTTTTTTTAGCCCCAGTTATTACGATAATGGTATCTCGGTCATTTCCATTATGGATCCTTTTCCCACCAGGCTTGTTCTGGCCTGCTTGAAGGCACTGGGCCCATGCCTTTACCTGATCTACTTTTATTTTTGGAGATCATTTGTGAGACTGTACATTTTTTTAAATTTATTCTCCAGTTAAAGTTATTCCAGTTCTGTTGAATATTCAAGACATATACATGCTGGCTTTGCTGGTGCCACCATTCCTTTGAAGTCATTTTAAAAGAAACATTCTTAATTAATGATCAACTGACACTTTTGCACCAGGAACTTGCTTTCTGTTTTCCATCAAATAAGAATCCCGCAGTCAAAGACTCCATGCCTTACTCTGAGCTTGGCACAGCTGGGCAGCATCCACCTCATGCCTGCTGACTCTGCAGGTGCATGAACTACTACTTCAGTCCTGGCCACTTGTGTTGTAGTCAGTTTTATGTCCCCTATGACAGAGTAGCTTGCTTTTGCAGTGTCTTTAACTGGCATGGTCTTTCACATCAAACATGTTTAATGGATTTAAAGGAACATATATTTCTGACTAGCTTTCAGTGGCTTACCACTTTTTATATACAGAACCTGCAAGCATCCATTGCTGCAGGTTCTTTCACCGCTTTTTGTGTTGTTATTAAATTGTTTGCAGTAGAAAGAAAAGTACAAAGGAAAGTGTAGTAAATTATATAACTCAGTGAGTAAGTAACATAGTTTGATGGTGTTGCAGGGAACATAAGGAATGCTTTGGAGCACAAAGAGTTGTTGCACTAGCCATAGCATACTGTAGATGATGGGCACGTAGGTAGGTCAGGTTAATGTAGAGATGTGGTTAGGATTATCATGGCCTGATTTCAGGCACAGGAAAGGGTTGGACATTAACTGGTAGGGTGGACTAACCCTGTAAGGATATTCAGCCTGAAGCATACATTGGGCTAGTGGACCCGGGCATCACTGGAAGAATTTTTAGCATCCAATGTTAGTGGGGTTGGACTGTTATTCTGAGAAGCAGGATAACTCCTGGACCCTGGTCCCTAGTGTCAGTAGGGCATTCTGCTGTTTCTGAAGCAATTCATGTAAATACATATATGCTAAAAATAATCCTCATATGAAAAACACACACAAAATTAGGTTGATAGAGCGACTTATTAAAATGAGGGACTGCTTCCTTATGCAGCAGCTTGATTCTTGGCTCAGCAAATGGAGTTTTTTTTAATCTAATCAGGCTTTCTTTGCTGTCAGTGGTTCAGAAGGTAGTGTTTTTGTCTTGACTGTTAAACTATTAGGAGATTCTGGCATCTAGTCTCTTTACAGGTGGGTGTAACTGTTGCACTGGCCAGTGAGCTGTTATTAAGATTTTGCCATTTCACACAATTTGAATAACATATGTTTTGTAAGTGAGGTGGGCTGAAGCTGAGTATTTATTTTTAAAGTGCATTGGTGATGTTCTGAATCAATTGGAAGTAGAAAACCTTTGGCATTGGACACAACTTCCTTATTATATAATATACCACATTATACAGTTTGGGTGCAACAAAGCTTTTTGTATTTTTAATATGTAGGCAAGAATGGCAACCTGAACATTTTCTTGAAATCATGAAAGACTTAACTCCATAATGCCTTATTACCTAAAGTATGTACAGACGCCTGAATTTCAATGCTAAATGCAGCTACATGAATTTCTTGCTTCCTAGGTCTTGTGGATAGAACATATGATGAGATACACAACAGAGTTTTCAGAATATGTGTTTAAAGTTGGTATGAAACTAGTCTTGAACTGCATCATGTCATCACCAAAACTTATGCCACAATACAAACAAAAGATAATTGGCATTACATATTGGCTTAGTTACTGGTGTCATTTAAAGGGGGTCCAATATATGTACGGCAGCCTTAGATTAAATGATTGATGGCTCTACCTGTTTGCAAGAGATGGCCTCACTTATTTCCTCATGGCTTTCATATATTGTGCAAGACTTTCTTCACACTAATAGTGCCTTTTAGGCAAGGTTAGTCTCCTCAAACTACCAACCTTCTTCTTCTTCTTCTTTCGGCTGCTCCCTTTAGGGGTCGCCACAGCAGATCAACTGTTTCCATTTCCTCCTGTCCTCTGCACCTTGCTCTGTCACACTAACCACCTGCATGTCCTCTCTCGCCACATCCATAAACCTTATCTTAGGCCTCCCTCTTTTCCTGTTATCTGGCAGCTTCATCCTTAGCATCTTTTTCCCCAATATACTCAGCATCCCTCCTCAGCACATGTCCAAACCAACAATCTTGCCTCTCTGGCTTTGTCTCCAAACCTTCCAACCTGGGCTGACCCTCTAATATACTTACTCCTAATCCTGTCCATCCTCATCACACCCAGTGCAAATCTTAACATCTTCAACTCTGCCACGTCAAGCTCTGACTCCTGCCTTTTTGTCAATGCCACTGTCTCCAACCCATATAACATAGCTGGTCTCACTACCCTCTTGTAGACCTTCCCTTTCACTCTTACTGGTACTCGTCTGTCACAAATCACTCCTGACACCCTTCTCCACCTACTCCATCCTGCCTGTACTCTCTTCTTCACCTCTCTTCCACACTCACCATTACTCTGAACTGTTGATCCCAAGTACTTAAACATCCACCTTCCCCACCTCTACTTCCTGCATCCTCACCATTCCTCTAGCCTCCCTCTCATTCACACACATATATTCTGTCTTAGCCCTGCTGACTTTCATTTCTCTTCTCTCTAGAGCATATCTCCACCTCCCCAGAGTCTAGTCCACCTGTTCCCTACTGTCACTACAGATCACAATCCTTGATGTAATCCCACTTCCACCTTAAAAGCATCCATCACTCCCACTGCAGACCTCACTGCTGTCACACTCCCCTTGTACATATCCTGTGCCACTCTTACATACTTCTCTGACACTCCCGACTTCCTCATACAATACCACAACTCCTCTCTAGGCACCCTGTCATATGCTTTCTCTAAATCCACAAAGACACAATGCAACTTCTGACTTTCTCTGTACTTCTCCATCAACACTCTCAGAGCAAACATCACATCTGTAGTGCTCTTTCCTGGCATGAAACCATATTGCTGATCACTAATCATCACCTCCCTTCTTAACCTAGCTTGCACTACTCTTTCCCATAACTTCATGCTGTGACTGATCAGTTTAATCCCTCTGTAGTTACTACAGCTCTGCACAACACCCTTATTCTTAAAAATCGGTACCAAAACACTTTTTCTCCATCCCTCAGGCATCCTCTCACTTTCCAAGATTTCATTAAACAATCTAGTTAAAAACTCCACTGCCGTTTCACCTAAACACCTCTATGCTTCCACAGGTATATAACATGGGCCAACAGCCTTTCCATTCTTCATCCTCTTCATAGCTATCCTTACTTCCTCCTTGCTAATTCACTGCACGTCATGATTCACTATCTGCACATCATCCAACCTTCTCTCCCTGTCATTCTCTTCATTCATCAACCCCTCAAAGTACTCTGTCCATCTGCTCAAAACACTCTCTTCGCTTGTGAGTATGTTTCCCTCATTATCCTTTATCACCCTTACCTGCTGCGCATCTTTACTAGCTCGGTCCTTCTGTCTAGCCAATTGGCACAGGTCCTTTTCTCCCTCCTTAGTGTCCAACCTTTTATACAACTCTTCATACGCCTTAACCTTATACTCTTGTCTACTTTCTTCATCTCTTTGACAATCCCACTTCTTCTTCGACAACCTCTTTCTCTGTATACTCTCCTGTGCTTCTTCATTCCACCACCAGGTCTCCTTGTCCTCCTTCCTCTTTCCAGATGTCACACCAAGCACCTTTCTAGCCATCTCTCTTACTAGCTCTGCTATAGTTACCCAGCTATTCAGTAACTCTTCACTGCCACCCAGTGCCTGTCTTAACTCTTCCCTGAACATCACCTCACAATTCCCCTTTTTCAATTTCCACCATTTGATTCTTGGTGCTGTCCTCACACTCATCCTCCTCTTCTTGATCACCAATGTCATCCTACAAACCACCATCCTATGCTGCCTAACTACACTTTCCCCTGCCACCACTTTACACTCTCCAATCTCCTTCAGACTGGCCCTTCTACATAAGATATAATCCACCTGTGTGCATCTTTCTCCACTCTTGTATGTCACCCTATGCTCCTCCCTCTTGTTATAATACGTATTCATCACAGCCATGTCTATCCTTTTTGCAAAATCCACTACCATCTGACCTTCTACATTCCTTTGCTAAACACCATACCTACCCATCACTTCCTCATCCCCTCTGTTCCCTTCACCAGCATGCCCATTGAAATCTGCTCCGATCACCAGTCTCTCACCCTTGGGTACAGTCATCACTACTTCATCCAACTCACTCCAAAATTTTTCTTTCTCATCCATCGCACACCCAACTTGTAGAGCATATGCACTAACAGCATCCATCATTACACCATCAATTTCCAGCTTCATAAACATCACTCTATCCAACACTCTTTTCACCTCCAAAACACTCTTAGCATACTGTTCCTTCAGGATAATGCCTACGCCATTTCTCCTTCCATCCACACAATAATAAAACAATTTGAAACCACCTCCGATACACCTAACCTTGCTCCCCTTCCATCTGGTCTCTTTCACACACAATATACCAACCTTCCTTCAGTCCATCATATCAGCTAGCTCTCTTCTTATACCAGTCATACTGCCTAGCCAACCAAAATCAACTCTATATAAAAGTACCGTTGCTCAATGCTGGAAACCTGAATAAAAAGTTTCACTCCTTACAGGCCTTCCTGGCCTTCAGAAATGAAGATATCTGCTTTGCCACTGACACATTGATTTCAGAGTAGCAATAGTACCCCTCAGTGCAGGATTTCACTGACTATACCTGTTTCAGACCCACCTCTGAAAATGACAATGTTGTTGATGATGGCATGTCCATATTCCTAAGAAAGAAGATCACATCAAGTCTCATAAGGCAAGACAATGACCTTGAAATCCTCAATATCTTACTCACCCACAATAAAACTCCACACCATATCACAGATGACTACTATACTTCCTCCATGACACCTGCATCCCACAAGGCATATCTAAACAAACTGGAATCCCTCCCCCATTTAACCTATTTATTTTATACAGAGGAACTGCAACTATTATTCCATTTAACTGGGAGTTATACTACCACAAATAAGTATACACAATGCTTCCTAGATTTCATAAATGCTCGCTTCTTTGACTTACTAGTTTATGTATAAATTAGGGATTCAAAAATAATGTATCCAGTCCTCACAAATATAACCCCACTATGTTCTACATTTGTAGTTTCCCCATCATTGGTCAAATCTAGCCATGACTCAGCATTATTCACTATGAGGTTGAAATCTGATTTACCTTCAAACCTTTTTTTTTAGATTAATCAAGGGCAACTCTATTAAGAAAGCTAAAGAAATGATGAAATTTTACTACCATTTGCCCCTTGATGCCTTCCATCTCACTCTCTACTATATTCATTGACAATTTCTATGCTGAGCTAAATGCTTGCATTGAGGCATCTGTCCCCATCAGACACAAATGCAATGCCAAATTCATGAACCCCTATGTTGGAATGCTGGTATAAACAAACAAAACTAATACAATAAAAGGAAGTAACTTATTGTCCATGCAGATAGATTAAATACTCCAACATCTAAAGTGAACTCAGAAAGATAAACAGCTTAGGATCAAACTCAAATCTTCCAAAGATATGCACGAAATGAAAATTTCCAGCTATGTAAAGGACAACCACAAGGAGTTTTTCAACTATATAAGAAGCAATATGTAGTACTGCACTGAGCTAACACATAAAAACAATGCATACTCATCCCCAGAAGACATAGTTAACATATTAGCAGATAAATTTGTCTCTAACCTTACACTCTTACATCTCCCTGACTTTACTATTATATTAGCATGCCAACCTCCAGCTCTCGCCTACATTCCCTTGGAGCAAGTCCCGAGGTCACTCTACAAAGCTAGAAACACTAGCTCTGTGGGCCATTCTTGGCAGCACCAGATACAGCATTTTGGGCTCAGATCAAATCCTATTCAGTCTCATCATCTCCACTAGATTTGTGCCTGAGATGTGGGGGAACTACTGTAGTCATCTGACTTTCAGATTGGAGGACCCACTTCTGACCCTGGTAACTGTGAATCTATAAGCCTAACCAGCCTTACCTGTAAGGTGATGGAGCACATCATTCTACAGCTTATTGACAAGGACATTATAAGTCTACAGTCCCTTGACCCAAACCAGTTTAAGGTTCATTAAAGGGAGATCCAACCTCCTAAACATACTGAACTTCTTTGCGCAAGTCACAGATGCACTGGATGCAGGAAGATTGGTATGCATTTCTTACTTCAACCTGACCAAGGCCTTTCACACCATCCTACATTGTGGCATTATTAACATGCAACTCAACCTCAATGTAAATCCTTATGTTACCTGTTGGGTAATAAACTGGCTTACTGACAGAACTCATTATATTAGTGTAGGGAACAAACTGTCATACGAATGGCTCATTACTACTGGTGTCCCTCATGGGATTGGTTCTTGGACCACTTCTCTTCAGTATTTACTGCTCTAATGTCAAGAATGATGTCAAGGTCCTGTAGCTGACCAAGTCTGCAGATGACTGCAAACTCAGAGCTATCCTAAACTCTTCAGCTGACTCCCAGGTTCTCCAGTAGACCTTAAGACATACTGATAAATGGTGACAGGACCAGGAGTTTAAGCTAAATTCCAAGAACTGTAGTATTAGGCCCTTTAGTAAACATGGGTATCCATGCACCTAGGACACAGTTGTTAGGAACCTGGACACTTTAATTGGAAATAAACTACCCTTTATTATTTATTTATCTATTTATTTGTATTTGTGTTCTGGGATAGAGCACAGATCTCCATGGACCTTTTTCAGACTCAGCCTGGGAGCAGTGTCTGGCTAAGTGACTTGCTCAGAGTCACACAGGTATGCAGTGGAGGCAGGGAATCAAACCTTTTACCACTGAACTAAAGGAAATAGCTCATTAACAGCACTTTTGCCTCTTGTCATAAGGCCATCATTTTATCTAGCTAGACAGATTACCAGGAGTATATTTTCTAGGTCATGGGAAGTCATTATCCCCCTCTTGTCCTATCTTATCAGACCCATGATAGAAATAAATGCACCTTTTGTTACATGCTTGTTTAAAAGTGTGAATCAAAGACAACAGTGCTTTCTCAAAAAGAAAAAAAACAAAAGTATGTCTTACCTGTGCTACATAGACTGTCTTAAAGCACTTTCTCTCTTCTCTGTTTCTTACATACTTTTAAGGGGATGCCGCTTCTTCACCTATACTCAAATGATCCAGTCCTGTGTTACATCCTGCACACCAGCAAAACAAATACCTTAAACACCTGCTCGAAGGAACTAAACTTCCAACACAGGATAAACAGGACGTGCTAATGAGGTAGATATCCATCGCAAACTAGACTTCTCTTAAAATTAAACATAGTAACCCCCTGTCCATCTTCAAACAAAACTTGTTTGAATCAATGGGAACTATAAATTTGCCCCAGTATTGTCCTTTAAACCTTCACTGAAAGGGGACTAAATTAGGTAGCAGTTATGTTGTATTGTAAGCTACTGACAAAACGGTATATTCAGGTTAATCCACAAAAGGTCTATCTGATCAGCTATGTAGTATGAACCAAAGAATATAGATTGTCAGGTGTAGATCATACATATTAAACTTGGCCTCCTTCTTTGAGGAAGCTGCAGGTGGAATAATTGAGGAAGTGTCAGTTCTAGAAGCTGACTTGGATCTTGTCAAAGTATTGCACATCACCCAGTACAGAGGGATCACAAGCAAACTTTGAGAACCTATTTTACTAGTATGACATGTTGAATGGCTAAATGGCTATCTTTATAAGGACTAGCAGAAGTCACCACCATGGTGATGCAGGGGTTAGCACATGATCCTCATCTATTTGCATCATTTTTCTTTAGATGTTAAAGTTGTCACTAACACCCTTTCAAAGACTAAGTTCTGCTGACTGCAGACTTGATCTGATGACCAAACACCCTAATATTGGGTGATTTCACTTACCCAAACATTAACTGGGAGAACTACTCAAGTACTAACTCCCTTGCCCAACATTTCCTAGAATTTATAAACTCAAACACCCTGGATCAACTGGTCAACACTCCCACCAGAGGTGACAACATATTGGATCTGGTCATCACCAACATGGGTGACTAGTGTTCCACACCGGAGGTCAACCCCTTGTTGGTTAAATCTGACCATAAACTAATCACTCTGGATATCCACATTCCACCCCCACCCCCAGTCAATGAAACCACCATGAAAAACTTTTCAGAACCAAACTTCACGTCACTTAAGACCAAGGTGGAAAGTTTCAAAGGCCCCATGCTAAAGGATAACGCTGTCCAAGCTGCAAAATCCTTTACTAATGCATTCTATTGGCACCTACAAGAATGCATGGATCATGCTATCCCAAGCAAAACCAAGACTCACTCCTCCAAGAAAAGCAACTTTTTCAGTCTGGTGGATGAAACTCAATTTATATAACACAGTGCATGAAAAATAGAATGAAAAGTGTATTAAATAATACATATTTTCTATTTCCCTCCTTTAAATGCTTTTAATTCTATTTTTCAAAAGAATAAACAGCTTGCTTCTTTTTCACTTACTTTCCACTTCAGTTAGTCATAAGAGAAAGTCATTCAGTTAAACTTTTATGAAAAAGTTTTTCCTCTATAGCAGCTTCAATTTCAGTATACTTTGATACATAGTCAGAGATATGATATATCTAATTAATTCTTTGATTAATTTCTCATGCAGATTCCCCAACAACCACACACTCCTATTAGGGGTAATCACTACCCCAATGGCAAATAATATCATTGAGATGGGACCCCACCCCCCCAAATACATTCTGGACCTCGTCGTTAAATCTCATGCTGATGAAGGGAATAAAAACACAGCATTCTTCTTTGATTAAACTACAGTTCTCATTCATCGGTTATCAGTTCAAGAGCAGAAAAGGATGGGGACAGGTACCCCCAGAAAACAACTGCCAGACCAATTCTCAGGTAACCATTTATTTGCTTTTTTACCACACACGAAATAACAAAATGCCCCCTGCATGAAACATTTTTATCTTATTACAGATAACTGTAAAAAAGTACAGGATACGTTTGTACCTGATCAAGAGCCTTATGCATAGATTTCAAGAATGAGTCATAATCTATACTACAAGATCCACCTAAAAGCTGTTGGTAGCGTACAGACCCCCCAGTTAGAAACATTAAAAAGTCTCAGCATACCGTCTAATCAGTTCAACAGGAAAAAGGAGTGGCCACAACATAAGAACAGTGTGATTAGCATAGCTATTAAAACAATCATACAAGTTTCTGAGGTTGCTCAATGTCTCTCAAAGTTTTGTCAGTTTACAGTGTGATCCATGAATCCAGGAAGCTGGCTCCAGCGATCTTGAGTGCAGTGAATTAATGCGACATGCGTACGCGCCGGGCCCCCGAGAAACTCCAGTTCTTCAGTTACAATCTTTGCAATCTTCACCCAGACCCAGGTGCCTGGTAATCGATTTTGGTTGTTTCTTTATCTGAAAAACAGAATAACTGCAGTTTTGTTGTTTGTCAAATAAGCCTCGCATATATCCCTGCAAGTGAACTGTCAGCCTCCTGCTCAGACATCATGAGTTTTTCACTGGGGGTGTATAATATGCCCTCCCAAACAAAGTTTCAAAAGGAGTTAATTTACTGGGCACAATTACTTCTCTGGGTCATCCCTGAAACAGGGTCTGTTTTAAAATGTCTCTCTGCATGGCAGTTAGCTTAGTACTAATCTATAGTGGTTAATAATATATCCAGGTTCAGTGCAAACTTCACCAAGTTTAATGTGTAGCTTATCTAAGTTACCATCAATTTATGCTTGTCAACTCATTTGTATAAATAACAACATTATATAGCCAATTGCATTGCAATTGCTGCACGTACTCGGGGTCTTCGGGAGCTTCGAGCTTTTTTTTGTACATTTTCCCATTGTTGCCTTAAGTAGCTTGTATGTAAATGTTTTTATTTTTATTTACCACAGTTCTATACCACAGTTCTATACCTTAGTCTATCTAAGCCTACTGCCTTTCTCCCTGATCTCCTGATCAAAAACAAAACAGCAACCCATTTTTCTGTCCTGATCTCTGCATAAAATCTTCTTGACAAAAAACAGTTCTGTAATAGTCCCCTGATCTAAAAAGAAATAAGGTAATTCCTCCTTACCTGACCCGTGAGTGGGTTGATCCACGGATCGTTATTCCTCAATCCCAGATCAGATCAGAAAAGTGGCTGGCACTCTTCGAGCGACAATTCAGTGGGAGGTCTTTCAAAAACAGAAGAGCGATTTGGCCTCTTCTCCGTATGGATGCATGCCAAAACCATACCAGAAGAATGTAAATTCCCTGAAATCACAGACACTCAAGTTAAAGCATCCCTCTCCAAAGCTAAAAACACAGCATCAATGGGACTGAACGGTATCCCAGGCTGCATTCTACATGAGCTCAAAGACGAAATAACCCCTCACCTAAACACACTGTTCAAACTCAGCCTCTCCACAGGCTACATACCCATAGAGCGGTGCACTTCAGCGGTTATTCTGCTCCACATAGGTGGAGCCACAACAGACCCCGGGAGCTATTACCCTATAAGACTGACTAACTTGGTCTGCAAGGCTATGGAGTGCATCATCATGGAACTCATTAACAGAGACATTGGGAACCTCCAAACACTGGAGCCTACCTAGTTCAGCTTTGTTAAGGGCAGATCATGCCTCCTAAACCTGGTGGACTTCTTTGAGACAGTTACCAAGGCTATAGACGAGGGAAAGGTGGCACACACAGCCTACCTAGACCTTGCAAAGGCCTTCAACACCATTCTCCATTCTAGTATTATAGACAAGCTCACCAGCCTGAACATAAACCCCTACATCACAAGATGGGTTGCCAACTGGCTCACGGACAGAACCCACATGGTGAGAGTTGTGGGAGCTAGGTCCAACTCTAAACTGGTTACAAGTGTCGTTCCCCAAGGCTCAGTCCTAGGACCCCTCCTGTTTGGCATATACTTCTTAGAGGTACAGACAAGCACAGGAGGACTATGGCTGACTGACTGCAAACTAGGGGCTATAATTGACTCTCCAGCTGACACAGACATCCTCCAAAAGGGTCTCACTGAGACGGATACCTGGTGTCAAAATCATGGCCTCAAGCTAAATGCCAAAAAGTGCATAGTCATCCCCTTTGGAAAAAAAGTACTCACAAACTACCACATAGGTGGTAGTTCCCTAAATACGGAAGATGTAATAATGGATCTGGGGACCCAAGTAGATAGTGATCTCTCCTTTGATAATCACATTGCCAAAGTGGTTAGAAAATCCTTCTATGTGGCCCACCTAATCACAATAGGGTTTGCATCTAGATCAAAAGAGGTCATTGTGCCACTCTACTCATCACTTATCAGACCCATCATAGAGTACAACACCCCATTTGATTTGTACCTTACAAGACACCTGCAAAAGATGGAAAGACCACAGAAGTACTTCACCAAGAGGATCACTGGCTTCAAACAGATGCCCTATGCAGCTCGACTGAAGAAACTCCAGCTGTACTCGGTTGCATACCGCCTACTCAGAGGTGATCTCTGCCTGACATACAAGGCCATGTCCAACCCAGAATTGATGGACATGCTCCACCTAAAGAAAACCATATCCCCTCAAGCCACATGCTCTAGGGATCTAAACCTCACCACAACAATAAATAGGATGTGCTGGAGGGATAGATTCCTGTCCCAGAGACTTCCCATGCTTTGGAACAAGATTCCAATCTACATTAGGCAGAGTTCCTTGCTAACACTCTTCAAGAGAAACCTTGACGAGTGGATGGGAAACAGAAAGTTTACCCCGGCATCACTTCAGTGGCTCTGCTGGACACAGGCACAGGGAACTAATCTAAGAGGGTGGCAAAAGCCAACACATTCTGGCTTGGCTTATAAATGCCTTCAGGCAGATAGCCTAGTACCTACCTATGAACCTATGAACCTATGTGAGTATGATGGTTGTGGAAAATGTAACCTATTCATGGTGCAATAGTGGTGCATCAATTCCAGCATAATCACATTTCAGAAACAACCAGTTCCTTTCAACCACAATATTAAAGTAAACAACTGTAAGTGTATATTACTGTAATGGACCTTATTACCCCAAAAAACAGATATCTTTCCTTTGATCAGCAAGTTGCTACAGTAATGAGGAAGGTCTTTATTGTAGATCCCATTATTCTTGGGGAGACAGCCTGTTGCTCTAGCTGAAGTTAGTGCTTCCCTTTACAGCTTATTGATTTGTCCTGTCTGTGAGTGTAGTGCCCCTAATTGTTTGTTCAGTTAGAAAGCAACACATATTCATGCCCAAAGAACCAATGAATTTGAATGTCTGAATGTCCTTGGACTTGGACATTGGATTCATATTGTCTTCTGAGACTGTGCTTGTGTCTTACATTCCAGGCCACAACAAGCTCCATCTCTTTGAAACATTATGTCTGGAATGTACTATGGGGAATGGCAGTATGCAGAAACAAAACAAGACAAAATATGTCTGTTAATAATAGTAAGTAATTGGGAGTAATTCATTGTCCCTCATCTCCCTTGCCTTCAGAATATACACCTGTTCCACATGAAAAAGTGTCAGCAGTCATTTGCAGAGGGAATGATACAAATTCAAGGCTATGTGTAAGTTCCAGCATGACAAACTAGTGTCAGTCTTCTTGAGCTCCACTAGACTGCAAACTTTATATGGATCTATGAAGCACAACCAGTTAAGACAATTTCTGAGGCACTGTTTACAAGAAACAATTATCAGATTGTTAACCAAGTATCAGATGTCTGTCATCAAAGGGACTTAATATTATTAAGTTGTATAACTACAGAATAGCTGCAGCTGTTCAAAATGCTGAATTCACTAAGCACCAGAACAATATGCTGGAGGGACAGGTTTATAACCCAGAGACTGACCATGCTATGGAATAGACTTCTCATACATGTCAAGCAGAGCACCTCATTGGCCCTCTTCAAGAGAAATCTTGATGAGTGGATAGGAAATAAAAAATTCACCCCAGGGATCACTCCAGTGGCTTTACTCAACAGAGGCACTGGGAACTAAGGTTGGGTGGCATGATGCCAGGGTAGTCCTATGGGCTAGGTTTGTAAAAGCTCCAGGGCCATTAGCATAGTGCACACCTATGAACCTATGAACATATGCATAAATGTTAAGTGGCACAGCCACATTGAACATGCATCAGAGTTTGTTTACATATACATCAGAAAGCCTCTGCACCTGTCCCATAAAGGAGTATATTTGCTCATAAGGCAGAAAGTGGAAAAGAACTGTTAAAGCCAGAGCACATAAACTGATTAGAAGAAAGTGAAACGACTGATATCTTGAATATTACCAATAGGCACTCCACCCACCTAAGCCTAAGAACTGTGAAAAAGAAAAATGCAGCAGATTTCATACCAGACTTCTAGTTACTTGTGAACATGTCATAAGTAAAACAGTCTATTAAAGAATGCAATAATGACATTGTATTAATTTCCAATTGTACTCACTTTACAATAATGTAGACTGAAAAAAATTTAGATTGAAAAAAGCAATGATCCAGTTATCAGCAAGTAAAAAAAAATACCAGTCAAATTCTTACTACAGACTCCATGATGAAATACAAAAAGGTTTTATCCTTCAGAGGTCTGCTAAATGCCAGCATAAAATTATTGTTTCTCTTAATGGCACATTCATCTTAAGAGGAACCAGAAAAGTCACCCCACACAGTGCATACTAGATCACCAGATCTTTCATATGAAATTCATCAGAGAAAAGTAAAGACAAAGACACTTGTCCTAGTTTGTCCCTCCAAAAAGACACAAATGTTGTTGGCTATACTATCATCCAGTAGTTTATTTAGGCAGATAACAAGTTATCAATGATTGTTGTACAGGACTTCATTGTATTAACTATAAGAAATAACAATAAATGCATTTCAATCACTTTAAGCAAGATTTTATATTCCGTATGAGCTGGGCACCTAAAGAACTGAGCCTCTTACCCTACAGCTCATTTTTCTCAAGATTTTGGTACCACCAGTTGACCCTAACCTTACTGATTTTGGTATCCACCAGTTACATCTAAGTCTGCTAAAGCTGGTGTGCTCAATTCATTGATATAACCAAGCTGGGGATCACCACTCCCCACTTCTCATAACTGAACTCCCACATTGGATCCCGGAAAATTTCTTACGTGTCAAGGTGTCCTCCCACATAACTGTTCTCTTGCCACAGCACCAAATATGTTATCATTCATAAGGAGATTTCATCTTCTCATTAAATCATACTGACATCAGCCTTCAAGAAGGGGAGGGGTTCATATCTTGAACCTCTGGAGTCCAGACACCAACAGAGTTGGGTGAATCCACACCATACATAAAATTACAAGGAAAGCCAAGTCCACACCCCTAAGCTTATCTAATCACTGCTCACATTAACTTGAGTGGCACACATTTAGGAGGGGGCCTGTTAGTCATAGTCCCTTGGTTATATTTTCTCAAGACCTGTACTACCTTCTCCATTTCAGTCCACTTCTTTCTAAGGTTAAATGACACATGTTCACTCCTTACAATCTCTGACCTGACCTTATACCTACACTTTCAATGACCTTTACTTGATGGGAAAGAGAAGACCAGGACAGCATAGTCTTTTCCCAATCTCCCTTTGAAAGAGAAAGGATTTGGCCCTGATATAATGACAGGCATATAATGACACATCAAGTGAATATACAAGCTAAATCTTCAGCACCCATTCAAATGTCAAAACCAGTATCCTAATCATGGACAGAACATTGTGTAGAGATTTGAGGTTGTTTTTCACTAATGAACATTTGCTACATATCATTGATGATTACGGTAGTGATCTAGTTAGAGAACCAGTTAGATGCACATCTATAAGTATGATCACTTTGGTCACGGACAAAATATTGACTTTAAATGGCTTTCCTTGACTTTTCTAAAAATGACGATGGATGACCATTAAATGGACAGCAGTTTGTGGATTTCTGTCAAATATTTGGGATTCATACATAGAAAAGTAACACTTTTGGAGCTTTATAGTCTTGTTGGAATATTTCTTCACACATAAGGGAAAGTCATGAAAACTCCCTGTATGCCATGGAAACACTAATGAAATCTTATTGAAAACTATGCAGAAGCTTCACAAAGGACCATAGGATAGATTCCTGCATACTGTTTATTCAAGACTAATTTTAAACTCAAATTTCCATCGATGACAGAGAAAAATGTTGATTACTATATTATTAAGTTTATTCTATTACTAAAAATCAGAACTCAGTGAAGGAATATGCGCTGATAAAACAGACACTGCACTCAGCATAGCTTATAATGAGCAGATTTTGCACTTTTAAAAGATGATGAAGTCCACAAGAAAACACTCAATATTTTCCACAGAATCATATTCTATAACATATTTCAAAAGCAGAGTAGCTATTGTTAAAAACAATGAATGTAAGATGATCATTTGTTGACAATTACAGACAGAATTTGAACTTTCCCAAAATACTGATAAACCTAAAGATAGAAGTTTATATGACAGAATAAAAAAAGGGACTTCCCATTTGAAAGAAATGTTTAAGTGATACAGTCAGGAAGTGTTTAACAGTCATAAGGAATAACTGTCATAAAAAAGTTTAATTTCAAATGGCAGGGTTAATACATATAAGGAGACTGTATAGAACGTCAGTAATAGTACATGAAAGAAAAGCCTTTGAATTGCTCTGAATTGTGTTTATAGAGTTTAGAGCTTTTGAGCAGCTTTATGAAAAAAGGGACTACTTAAACTTTAACCAGGGAAAAAGTAGTGGACCAAAGGCATAGCAATTTATGTCATAAAAAAATGAAGAAATTGTGTTCATTTTTTAGCATTTTCAAACTATAAGGGTAAATGTAATGTCTGCAAGTTGTGATTCTAACTACTGACCACTCTCAGTGCATTGTCATCCCCTTTGGT
Organism: Protopterus annectens; assembly: GCF_019279795.1. Lineage (NCBI taxonomy): Eukaryota > Metazoa > Chordata > Ceratodontiformes > Protopteridae > Protopterus > Protopterus annectens. The sequence goes on along the minus strand of NC_056727.1, from coordinate 996,520,125 downwards.
AAAAGCACTGTACCCATGAACTACCACATAAACGGCAGTCTACTTAACGCCAAATGTGTGATAAGAGACCTTGGGACCCAGGTGGACAGTAGTCTCTCCTTTGATAATCATATCGCCACAGTAATCAGGAAATCCTTCTGTGTGGCACACCTCATCACAAAAGGGTTCTCATCCATGAAAAAAGAGGTCATTGTTCCCCTCTACTTGGCACTCATTAGACCCATTATAGAGTACAACGCCCCTTTTGGAATGTACCTCACAAAACATCTGCAGCAGCTGGAAAGGCCACAGAAGTATCTCACAAAGAGGATTACTGACTTCAAACAGATGCCCTACACTGACTGTCTCAAAAAACTCCAGCTTTACTCTGTCGCATATCGCCTACTCTGATGAGATCTCTGCCTAACATATAAAGCTATGTTAAATTCAGAGCTGTTGGACATGCTACACCTAAAGAAATCCCAATCTCTCAGAGCTACATGCTCTAGGGACCTAAACCTTGTCACCACAATAAACAGGACATACTGGAGGGATAGATTCTTGTCCCAGAGACTTCCAATACTCTGGAACAAGCTATCCATCTATGTCAAGCAAAGTTCCTCATTAGCAGTCTTCAAGAAAAATTTTGATGAGTGGATGGGAAATAGGAAATACACCCTGAGGATCACGTCTGTGGCTCTGCTTGACAGGGACACAGGAAATTAACTTTCATGGGTGGCGTAAGCCAGGGAACCTTGTTGGCTAGGCTTACTTAGGCCTTTGGGCCGATAGCCTAGTACCTACCTATGAACCTAGAGTAGATCCAGAGGCTTGAGTTGATATAATTACAGCTACTTCTCATGACTTCCTGAACTCAGACATGTCTGCTTTGACCCTATGCCTGGATAAGGGGCTTATTCTTGACCTGCTATAGTGCTCTGAATCATTAGACCCAATGATGTTTAAGGATGATTAGTTTACAAGTGCCAAACAATGAACCAGCAATAAAGTGCTAGCATGTGCAAAGTCTTGTAGTTCTGTTGACATTTTAGCCATCTTTTCCACAGAACTTATGTTCACAGTGCTTTTGCAAAATGCAACATGCAACACAAGATGAATTTCAGGTTCTGATCTTACCATGATATTCAGAGAATGGGACAAATCAAACTTATCAGAAGCATTACTTACAACAACTACTGTGTTTTTCTTTTCTCATTTCCTAATTATCGTTTTGATACCATCATTTGAAACACTCCGTAAAGGTGAATACTATGCTTTCCCAAAAATGGTGTTATTGCACCTACAAACTTTTATCTGTAATACTGGGTTTAACCATATATGTTACCTCATATGTTTTTACATGCTTTTAGTGGGGCTCTGTCTTTGGGTTAAAAAAAAAACAGCTTGAGAAGACTGTTCTACTTAGTTCTCCTTACCGAAAAAATATAATTTTTTGTTTTACTTTTATTTATTTATTTATTTACTGTTGACATTATTATGTTTTTTGCTGTAGAGTAAACGCATAGCTCTCAACCTTCCATCTCCAAAAGGAGGAACACTCGCCTTCATAATGTGGAACAAATGGGCAAAATGTGGAACACATACTAATGGCTTACTAACAACTTCAACTAGGAAGGTCATAGGATGGTAAAATATGTTGGTTTTACTTATAAAGAAGATCCTTTAATGAATTAATATGATTCATTTCTATTTACCATGGATTTCACTTAAAAAAATTCCTAACACTGAATGTGTGACAGACTCTTTCAATGTGGAACTTCGAGGAACATGAACTTTTTAAGACCCCAAATGAGGTACATTCTTCGTAATGAGGTACACTTGATAGGTATGAGTAAAAGAGGAAGTAAATGTAGGCGTGGACTAAGTAAGGAAGCTGAGCCTGAAGTTAAATTGTTTTCAGTTATTATGATGAACTCTAAAATGGATTCTAGCATATGTTTTCCTATGTTGTTCTGTTTCCTTGTAATGGACCCAGCTCTCCCTGACTGTATGTGTATGGTCCGACAGCCTAACTTGCATAACTGCTTATACTCACTCACTTACTCACTCACACACTCGCTGTGCTACAGAATTTTGCTTTCTGTGGTGATATCAGCTGAGCATTACATAATTTCTCTTCTCAGAAATTAACAGCATGTGATCATAGCTCTCAACTTCTTTAATCAAGAATCAGGTACAGAGTCAAAAATAATGCGGTACAAAGGACTAAAATCAGGGACAAATTTGAAATATTACTATATTTCACTTAGAACATTCATAGAACAACAGGTTTTGCATCAGTCTTTATTTTCTAAAGAAAAGGAAATATGAAATTCTAATGTCTGCTATTGCTGGGTGACTGTCGTCTTCTGTGATTTACTAGGAAATCAAACATTTTACAAAGGATAGTGCAAAATTTGAGGCACAATCAATGACATTCTGCAAAATTAGGGACAGCTAAAAGCAATGCATGCAACTGATCAGAGTGAAATGAATGGAATTGTACTGCATTTGTCATTTTCTGATTATACAGAATGCAAGTACTGTCTTTATAATGTACAGAATTATAAAAGCATGCATTATTGCAGTGAACAGCATAATGGCTCAGTAGTAAAAATCATCACTCAATACTTCCAGAGTTTGGAGTTCAATCCTGACCTCTAATCATTGTATGGAGTCTGTAACCCTCCCTGTGTCTGGATACTGTAAACTGTTCAAATGTAGTGCATTGGTCAGGGTAGTGCTTGAAAAAGGCCTGATGTTCAGTTCACTTACATGGTTAAAATGAAATTTAAAAAATGTGACTGTATATTTCAGCAGCTGTGTGCTGCATACATCAATGGAGCTAAGCTACAGGGGCTCATAAAGACACATTAAGTAGTGTGTACCTTACACACTTCCAGGGTGATGTTATTAGTTGTTTACATACATAGTTATGAAGCAGTGTAATTTAATGATTTTACACCTATGTAGTAGTTCAACAGGCCAGTGGTGTCCGGTTATTTAATGGTCTCCATGTGGCAGACTTGTCTTAGATGAGGAAAGCAACAATTAATCTGTCAGTCTGTGATGCTGGTAAAGTGAGATATATTAACATGCTACTCTACAAATAATGGGTGATTTGAGAAATACTGTGCTATATTATTCACTTCTGCTGAGAGCCATGGAGAGTGTGTGTCAGCTGCTGTGAAAGAGCAATGTCAACATACATTAATGTCCGGAGATACGAAATTATGCATTTCTGCAATAGGTACTGGAATATGTGAATGATCCAAACAAGTGTACTTCACTGATATTCATTGATGGTCACCATGTGACAGATTTATCTGAGACACACAATACTGTCAGTTACTAAATGCAGGCATAAGGAAATGTTTATACAGAGAATTATGAAATTATGCATAATTGTAACATTTACTGCAGTATCTCAGAAAGCAATTTGTTTCTGCATGTTTGAGCATTGGCATGGACAAGGTTGGGGGGTTTAAAGGACTAAAATGATTCTTTTTTTCTCTGGCCCTTCTTGTTAGAACAATTTGAAAGGCTTAACTTTCCAGGAGCAAAGATCTCCAGAAAATGTATTTCACGGGTCCCCGGAAATCCTCCACCATGAAAGGTCACATTAAGGGGAGCATTCAAAAAATTGATTGTTACAGTCTTGTATTCAAACATAGCAAAGCATCACCTAGAAGAGGAATAGAGAGACTCACCTCAGGGTTTATAAATATTTTGCTTCTATGAGACCTGCAAGCTCTATGACCCTAGTTTGCTCCTGAAAAAGCCTCACCAACTGCTAAATATTTTTTAAATCACAGAAATAGGATGGCAAACAAACAATCACAAAAAATGGGATGTCATGATTAACATTCTATTAGCTTTCTTCTATGATTGCATATTTTGAGACCTACAACAGATCATATATATTACCATGCTGTGAGAGTGCAGTAGAAAGCATGCTCTGGTGTGATGTATCTCTGCTGCTTAATCCATTTCTTATTCTCCTCTACTATTCAGTGACAATCCATGGGACATATGTTGTTCTCTAATTCCAGAGGAAAATACTAGAACGTAATTATATTATTTAAATTATGAAAATCTAAAATGACATACGGAGGAAAATGTTTGCTATACCATTACATCTCTATTAAATTAAACATTTTATGTGTAGCCCCCCCCCACATTAGCAAATTCGATGCATGGCATTTTCGCTGTAAATAGCATTCGCTGTTTACAGCTTTCGAGGAAATAATATAGACCCTGCTATTTTAGTACTAGATCTCAGTTAATATTTTCACCAGACTGAAGTGAAAGTTTCCATGGAATATATGCAGATTTTTTTAGTTAGGCTTCACAAGCCTGTGTGTACTGCATTTTTATCTATGAGTTGGGTACATGCTATAGCCACACAAAAGTGCATTAACAACTGCACAGTTTCCAAGGAATACCTGTGAGAGCTAGCATAGGTAGGTTTTTACACTCATTCATTTATTTACAACTTTGTGTGTTAACTTTATCCCACAAATTTGTTTATCAGCATTCACTTTGCACATACGTCAACACAGATACGGCAGTCCTAGCGGTTTTAAATGTGTTACATTCACACCAGTTATACTTAATGTTTCTGTAGAATACTTTTTGCTCATGCTAGGAATATAACCATCTTTGTGGTTTTAACTTTCTAATTTAGTAATAAGGGGTTTTAACTTTCTATTGTAGTTATAAGTTTTTACACGTCAGAATAAAACTGTGTTTCTGAAATACCTGGGCTGTTCTAATTTTAACTTCATCTTTACATATTATAGTAGGTATGCAAGAATGAAATGAAAAAAAATTAGTACATTAAAATCATTAATATATCCATTTTTAAATTTATCTTTTAATTTAATAAGATATTCATGCAAATAACGCAATACTTTCTTTAATATCGTGATGTTTTTATATTTTTCAATTATTTTAATATGTTAAACTAGGCACCAACCATGTTTATAATATAAATCATGCTTAGTATTTAATATTACAAGAAAGACAATTCAGTGATTATTTTTGTATAAATTGCATGTTTTGATGTAGATTCACATAAAATCACTGAGTTATACAGAAATTGAAATTTGTGCTGCTTGAAAAGGTAGTTATTTTTATTGAAGTTCAAGTTAATAAACTGATAGTTTATTGCATTTCCACTGATTTTCATTTTAACTTTTCTCACATTCTTTTTGTTTCTCTTCTTGCATTCAATCTATTCTTAATCTCCATGGTGCAACATTTTTAGCATCAGTTCATTTTGTGTTAGTGAAAACATTAAGTGAACTTACAAACTAGTATTCGCCTAATATGTTTCATTTTCTATAGATATATTTTTATTTTGTGGAAAATTTAAATAAGAGTATATATTGCATGCACATTGCAAAGATATGCACTTGTCTTGTCCTGAAACTTATCTTTTTCATAGTTTTCTCAAGTACTTCAAAGTTACCCACCAGACAAAACAATTAAAAGTGATGTTATAGAGATGCTGTGTATATTTTTTCCAGTCTAAGTGGGGTTATGAAGGATGGCCTTTTTGGTTGTATATTAGAAAATAAATGGTATAGAAAATGAGAGGATGGTAGTTATAAGCAGTTAAATATATATATATATATATATATATATATATATATATATATATATATATATATGTGTGTGTGTGTGTGTGTGTGTGTGTGTGTGTGTGGGTATATAAAAAAAGCAGTTTTTTATATTTATATATATATATATATATATATATATATATATATATATATATATATACATAGAGAGAGAGAGATAGGTGTAGGTCACTTAATCAACTGTGGACTTATATAGACATGAAGACATCGAAACTAAATGCCAACAGGTTCCGGGCATACTCCAGGGATTACACCAGAGTGGAGCAAATTGACTACAAGGGCTTTTGCAGGAAGCAAGCCCACTTGCACCTCTATGCTAGGGGCTGTGCCCCTCACATCCCATGCTAATTATATGCACTAAGTTTGAGATCGCACAATTCGATGGGGAAAGGTAAAGTTCCTCTACCCAGGAACTGTCAGTCTTGCACACCTGTCAACCATCTGTGTGTGTTGATGTGTTGATCAAATGGTGTCAACCAGACAGGTGTCAGTAAAGGTGCATAATTGATTCAATGCCCTACAGCTGCATATATATATATATATATATATATATATATATATATATATATATATATGTATATTTATACATATATAGGGTCTATATTATTCCAGCGAACACTTAAAATAGCAAACGCTGTTTAAATGACCCAATAAAGTCGGAATCCCTAAATCCTAAACACATGGAACAGTGACTTTTTTCCCAGGGAAAAAAATCACTGGGCTTTGTTTTGGACTCTGCCATTTCCTCCATTGAAGTGCAATCCCGGAGTTGATATATTTAAGTGGGGGAGGACAAAGCCCCCCAGTTTATTTTGTGTTTGTTTTTTTTTTTTGCATTTTTTTTTTTTTTTTTTACGGAGCAGTAATTTTTTTTTTCCCTGGGAAAAAAATCACTGTTCCGTGTGTTCGGGATTTAGGGATTTTTACTTTATTTGGTTGATTAAACAGCGTTTGCTATTTTAAGCATTCACTGAAATAATATAGACCCTATATATATATATATATATATATATATATATATATATATATATATAACACACACACTCACACACACACACACACACACACACACACACACACACACACACACACACACACACACACACACACACACACACACACACACACACACACACACACACACACACACACAATGCAGAAGATATCCAGTTACTAAATTATGGCTTCAATAGGACTGTTTTTTAATTACCTTAAAAATAAAATAGCATGCTTTAATCGGTATATAATTTATTCTTTTTCCTTATTTATACAACTTTATTATGTCAAATTGAGCCATGGGTATCATGTTTTTATTTGTATAGTAGTTAGCTTCTTTTCAAGGATTCAGATTCTCTAAATACAACTACCTGTTGAAAAAGGTAAGCTGTGGGGAAGCTTGATGTTTGGTACCAAACAGACTAAAAACAGAACTCAGAGGCAGTGGACAGTGAATTGAGATATGATGAAAGGATTGTTCTTACAGAACAAATATATTACTACCTGGAAAAATATTATAAATACAGGGTCCCTTTACAATACAACACTTGCTGTCAGGACAGTTTTACATAGTGTATTACAGTTCATATATTAAATAGCATCATTTATTACGTGCTGCAAACAAAACGGCATTTGATTTTACCTTGTTTCAGAAACACTGCAATTTGGATGCAACATGCTTGCGTTAGAAAATGAGTCACGCATGTTGCTTTTAAAAGAAAGCTTGATTCCTTCTTTACGGTTATCTCTGTTGGCAAACCACGTTTAAACTAAAATAAATGAAGAAAGAACACTAACTACAGATGTGTTCTCTCTTTTTTGGGACTACAGTTGTTCACGGTTTTTATCCATCTCACTGCCACATAAACTCAAGATGCATTGCCTTTTTCTGCAAAGAATGCATAGATGGTGGAAACCTGAGAAAAACCTGAGTTGGACGAACATAGCTCTTAAATTCTGAGTACCAGAATCAGGGAAAAAAGTGAGGCAACAAGATTTGCACAACCATGTATGATTTCTCATAACTAGTCACTGACTAAAAGTACTAGCTAGTAGTTCTATACAGTTTCACAAATCATATTATTAAACTGCTCTGTAGTGGCAGTGAATGATAAGGATTTAGTTTTGACTGGTATGGTCATTTAGTTACTGCTCTGTAGTGGCAGTGAATGATAAGGATTTAGTTTTAACTGGTATGGTCATTTAGTTACTGCTCTGTAGTGGCAGTGAATGATACGGATTTAGTTTTGACTGGTATGGTCATTTAGTTACTGCTCTGTAGTGGCAGTGAATGATAAGGATTTAGTTTTAACTGGTATGGTCATTTAGTTACTGCTCTGTAGTGGCAGTGAATGATAAGGATTTAGTTTTGACTGGTATGGTCATTTAGTCACTGCTCTGTAGTGGCAGTGAATGATAAGGATTTAGTTTTGACTGGTATGGTCATTTAGTTACTGCTCTGTAGTGGCAGTGAATGATAAGGATTTAGTTTTGACTGGTATGGTCATTTAGTTACTGCTCTGTAGTGGCAGTGAATGATAAGGATTTAGTTTTAACTGGTATGGTCATTTAGTTACTGCTCTGTAGTGGCAGTGAATGATAAGGATTTAGTTTTGACTGGTATGGTCATTTAGTCACTGCTCTGTAGTGGCAGTGAATGATAAGGATTTAGTTTTAACTGGTATGGTCATTTAGTTACTGCTCTGTAGTGGCAGTGAATGATAAGGATTTAGTTTTAACTGGTATGGTCATTTAGTTACTGCTCTGTAGTGGCAGTGAATGATAAGGATTTAATTTTAACTGGTATGGTCATTTAGTTACTGCTCTGTAGTGGCAGTGAATGATAAGGATTTAGTTTTAACTGGTATGGTCATTTAGTTACTGCTCTGTAGTGGCAGTGAATGATAAGGATTTAGTTTTAACTGGTATGGTCATTTAGTTACTGTTCTGTAGTGGCAGTGAATGATAAGGATTTAGTTTTAACTGGTATGGTCATTTAGTCACTGCTCTGTAGTGGCAGTGAATAATAAGGATCTAGTTTTAACTGGTATGGTCATTTAGTTACTGCTCTGTAGTGGCAGTGAATGATAAGGATTTAGTTTTGACTGGTATGGTCATTTAGTTACTGCTCTGTAGTGGCAGTGAATGATAAGGATTTAGTTTTGACTGGTATGGTCATTTAGTTACTGCTCTGTAGTGGCAGTGAATGATAAGGATTTAGTTTTGACTGGTATGGTCATTTAGTTACTGCTCTGTAGTGGCAGTGAATGATAAGGATTTACTTTTAACTGGTATGGTCATTTAGTTTTGCTTCCTGACAACAGAACAGTACCAGTAAATTCTCAAATCATCTGTGCTTTCGCATGCTCTGTTATTTAAAAAAGCAGATCTTTATAATAAGACCACCCTGCATCATAACAAAAGCAAGTTATAATTTTACCACTAGATATGTATTTCACAGCATATATTTATAATGCCTAAAGGCATTTAGAATTTATGGTATGTTAATAAGTAAATAAAGAAACCAATTTTTTTCTTTTTAATTCTGTTTATTACTACTGTGTTGGCTGAAATGTGATTTACCAGAATGTTATGTTTTGTTATAAATATCTATTACAAATGTAAAAATACAGGAATCATAACATTTTACTACATCTTACGTAAGTGCCCAGCCACAGAGCTCCTACAATATTCTTTTAGCAATACATGTTCAGAATTATATGATTAATCAACATAATAACACTTCTTTGTTCCAAATGGCTAGAAAGGGAGTGTAATCAAGAGTATTAGGGTTGTGTTCATATGTAAAAGCTCATTTAACTCAGCAGTCCAAAGCTGAATATGTTTATACAGAGTCACTGTGGCTGGGCTTCTCATGTGGAAAACAACACAGGCACTGCATCTTTCATTTTACTGCAGCAGTGTACCAGAGCAATACTGGGATAAATATGACAATGAGACAAGATAATACACAGATACAATTATATCATAGCTGGCAGAGAAATGCTAACTGCAAAACAGTGTTTTAAAAATGGCAGTGCAATGTATATTTCCCAGCACAATGTAACATGGGCTTTTAGTCCATCAGAAGGCAGTAGTCCTATCTGAGTAAAACATTCTCCAGGTGGCCTTATGACATAGAGAAGTACTGTCATTCTGCATGACTGCTAGCCAGTCTTTAGGAACAGCCTTTCAATTTTGGAAGACAAGTAGCTAGTGTAGGACACTCATGGGATTTTAGTTTCCTGGCTGTGGTACTAGGGCTGAAACGTAATGCTTGGCTGCCCATTTGATGAGCATCAAAATGAACGAGTGACAAGCAGCACAGAAGTGGACCAAGATGCAGATGTTTTCTGTCCTCTTAACTAAACATGCACATTGACTTTATTCCAGTATATATTCTTGCTTCATGGGGGTTGAATCTACATCCCCACACCTTATTAATATGTGTATACTGGATTTCTGTCATTGCATATCCTTAACCCCACAGGTTAAGTGTATGGACAATTGTTCTCGTCTACACAAGTCTTAGCTATTCATGTATCTTTGTAGTTCAGCATAAGCCCGACTGTCAACAGACAAAGACCATTGCCCATTGCATGAGAGGACCATTGATTCCATGATTAGTGCACTCCCAGAGTGATGACATAAAGACCTTGGACAGAACACATTACAGATGAAGGTTATGCCGACTCTTGTACACTCCATAGCTGACATTAAAAGTTAATAAAAGAAAAAAAAATGGCACTTTATTTGGAACTGGAAGTAGAAAGCATTCAGAATTAGAAAATCTAGTCCTAGAATAAATGCAACCACTCCTGTCCCATGTTGTCATTATCTTTGTCATGTAATAATCATATTAACAAAACATCAGATTGTGATGAAGTCATTTGACATAAACTGATAAAAACGCTCAATCTTCATTAATAAATTCAAAACGGTTTTATATGTTACCGCATGGCTATTGTTCCTAATTCTGAACTGTTTGACTTTTGTTAATCATTTTTAGTTACTGCTTCTTGGTAATCATATTACTTGTGTTAGTGTCTTTTGAATTAGTATTTTCCATGAAGTAAAAGTTGTCAATGCAAAATGCAGGTAATTGACTATACTGGCTGGGAATGGCAGGATGTACTGGGTTATTTTACATGAATCTGGTACAAACTGCAAATCATGGGAGGGGCTACAGCAATTACCAGTAGTAAGAACATCCTTCTGCTATTAGTTTATGGCATTTCTCCTCCAAAGTGAGCTAGAATAGAAAAATGTCTGCCATCTTCATCATGTTGTACATGTGGCACATCTACGGTGGTATGCACGTGTCTCTCCTATCTGATCCATGGCAGTAGTGATCTACACCATGTACTAGTAATCGTGTGCACTGTGCATGTGTTGTACCAGTACGAGTGGCACATCCATGGCGGTAAGCACATGTCACTCCTATCTGATCCATGGGAGTAGCGATGTACACCATGTACCAGTAATCGTGTGCTCTGTGCATGCTATAACAGAATGTGTAAATGGCTTAAAACATGGAAACAATTACTTCACAGATAAATACAGGATTCAGAACTTAAGATGTTCAACAGACCTTCTTAACAAAATATGAATGGAAGTCATCTTTAATGATTCATCTTGCAACTAGTCAGCTCACACTACCTTGGGGATTGTGAACAAGGCACAATGCATCTATAAACTTACATGACTACATGACATACTGAATCATCCCTCTTAA
>NC_056727.1:996503770-996506270 GCF_019279795.1 Protopterus annectens | reverse complement strand
GTAATATGTCTTCCTGGCTTGCAAATGATTATGCAATCGAATTTCTGATGACCAAACTAAAAAAGAAAGCAGGTGCCTATATTTTGTATGACAGCATTCCACAAAATGAATGCTAGGATAGAAGATACAAAAGTTTAAAAGCAGAGAATAAGTAGATATCCATAAAATACTAGGGAAGAAATTAGAAATGTGTAAAGTATATAAAGACTGCAATAACCTGGTAAATTGCACCTTAGTAAAGTGAGTGAGAACTAGATATGAATGTAATATTATGCAATGTGTATTGCAGTCTGAGATCTCCAAATGTAAATTTGTAGTATTCAACTTGGGAGGGTTAATACAACCTGATCTACAGACCTTATGATAAGCAGATTATACCCTAATGATTTTTGAACTTAATTAACAATGTAACTCATCAATAATGTCTCTGGCAGACATTCACTTCTGTAAAGAGCTCTCAGTTTTGAATGGGTGCCTATCAATGGCACAAAGCGGCACACACAATATGAGAAACAATTATGGTCTCGCATGGACTGCAGGCAGCTGAAAGGCCAAAGGGAGAGGCCATAAGGTCAGTTAATGTCAATTTGTTACTGTCTGAATCACACGCGATGCCTTTAGCAGAGAGGCTGAGACACTGTAGGTGAGCTGCCTTCTGCAGTTTATGTGCACATGATCATGACTGGGAATTGCACCTGGTTTTAGTAAATGGAATGAGGAATGTCTTCATTATTAATTATGTTATGCATATTTTTTCTGAAACTAAATTACTTTATGCCTAAACAATAATAACTACATATATTATGAAAGTGTATGCCTGCAGCCTATTTAGATTTGCAATTATTTGTTTTGTCAAACTGTCAAGAAGAATAAAAATAAAAACAGAATAGGCAAATGCCCAGCACCGGATTAAAAAAAAACAAACAAACACAAAAAAACAAACAAAAAAAAAACAAAATAAAAACAAGAAAAAAAATCTCACCAGACTTTAAACACAACAAAAGATGCACTAGAAGTATATTAATGGCACTGTAGTCTAAGTTGTGACAAATTCACTGCATGGTGTTAAAAATACTGGTTATTTTCACTGTAGTTTTAATTTAAACAACTAGAAATAAGAAATTAGCTAAAAAGTCTGCTAAATAAAAAAAATGATTTTCTACAACATTTTTTTCAAAATATGTTTTGATTAAAATTAGAAGATTGCCATTGCAAAAATAATGTAATAGAAAATAAATAAAAAAAGAGCTGGGACTGGAACTTGTTCATTTGTAATCAGCGCTTTGCCCTGGTTAATAAATATAAATAAATAAAGAACTGCTTAGTAAATGGCATGTGCCCCAAATTTTTGTGAAAGGATCAAGATTTTCAGTAAGAGGAATCTTTGTTCCATAATTGTATATCCTGGTATTACACTTTTTTGTGTTACACAGTAAATGGAACATTGATATCTGCCAATTAACAAAAACATTAAACTTGTACTGATATTTAAAGCCTGTCTTTTATCAGTTCACAAAACGATATGGGTTGTTAGTAAGTGTTTGTGGGGTAAAACTGGATATTAATCCATAAACCTTCTTTATCCTGGCCTCAAGCTACAGTTTTCCCACTGACCTTCAACTTACAGGGAGAAGTGTGCGTCTGCTGGTTTCACCAAGTAGTGGATCTAGATGCCACAAACACCTTTTCTATTGAGTGTAGCTTTGCACAGAAAGGACACATCTGAGTAGTAATAGGGGTCACGTAGGCAATAGTTTTACAAACAGCACTAGGAATAAAGTGAATGACTGCAGCTTAAAAAAGTACAACTCTTCTGAACATGTCATTTAATCAGAGAAAGCAGCGTTAACAGCATGTGTCATTAATGAGACAAGTAGCTGAAACTGGGGGAAATTACATAAATATTTATTATGGACATTTGCATAAGTTAATACAGCCTCAGATCCACATGGAAATACTACTATTTAGATTAACGCTATTGTCTAATCATAACATGATAAAATCAGAACAGGAATAGACTTAAATATTATAATTTCAGTTATACTAATGTACCTCTGAACAAGTTATTAAACCTTCTTGTGTTACTCCTATGATGCATTTTTGAATCAGACTTTATCTATGAAAAACTTACTAATAAGAAATTATTTAAACTGAAATCAAGAAATGCTAAACTACTGTTTTCATTTTCGCATATATATATATATATATATATATATATATATATATATATATACACATTCACACATACACATATAAATATATATAGATATATACATATACATGCATTTATATATATATATATATATATATATATATATATATATATATATGTATATACATGCACATTCACACATACACATATAAATATATATAGATATATACATATAAATGCATTTATATATATATATATATATATATATATATATATATATATATATATATATATACACATGCACATTCACACATACACATATAAATATATATAGATATATACATATAC
>NC_056727.1:996466270-996501270 GCF_019279795.1 Protopterus annectens | reverse complement strand
TTAGGGTTTGGGTTAAGGTAAGTGGATAGTTAGTGGTGTTTGTACAGTTTAGTGTAGGGGTTAGCTGTAAGATTTTAGGTGTATGTGTGTGGATTGCTGTTTGTTTGGTGTGCTTGTGTTGTGTGTATGTGTTTTGGAACAGCAATTTTTTTCCCTAGGAAAAAAATTCGCTGTTCTGCATGTGTGTGTGTGTATATGTATATTATATATACATATATATATATATATATATATATATATATGTGTGTGTGTGTGTGTGTGTGTGTGTGTGTGTGTGTGTGTGTATGTGTGTATGTGTGTGTGTGTGTGTGTGTGTGTGTGTGTGTGTGTGTGTGTGTGTGTGTGTGTGTGTGTGTGTGTATGTGTGTATGTTTTTATATCACACACACATGTATATAACAGCTGACAGGAGTGATGCAGTAAGAAATTTTGAATTTTCATTCTCAGATGTCTCTGTAAAATGGGTGGCTACTTTTGAGGAACTGAGGGTCAGCTTTGACTTTACAAAAAATCTTTGCTTGGATTTGCCATGGTTAAACATATAAACTGAAGTATAGAGAATGAATCATCCTCCACACCCAATATGCAAATCCAACTGTAGTTTTTTTTTTTTTTTCCATTTGAAACTAGTCCACCATTTATTAAAACAGTTAGACAGCCGTGACTGTGACTGACTCAGTTCTTTTCTGAAATGAATTGTCTGCTTGTCTTGTTCGGCAGCTTCTTCAATATATGCAATGCATTTTGTGTGCTAACAGGTGATGGAGTTTGGCCACCTGCCTTAAGGGATGGGTTTAACTAGCAACTATAGGCTCTGAAGTGTTACAATCTTGCAGTGTGGGATGAAGGGACATTAAACACAGGCCCAGCCTCCTAAACAAAGAAGCGTAAAATTGCAGGCCCCATGGTAGCATTGGCTGCAGCTTTTCGTTCTGTTTGTCTGAATCCTTTAACCTTTCCCCTCAAGGCAGCTGCATTCTTTGAATACTGTTGAATATGCAGTTCTCATTCTCCTGTTCTCCACCCTCTGGTTCTTTGCTCAACCCTCTTGTAACTTTTTTGATATTTATTTATTGGTCACTGAATTGGAGCAGCATATTTCTTTCTATTCACTCTTGCATGGTTGAATGGCAGTATTTAAGGCCACAGTAATCACTCTGTGGTCATTTGACATTGTTACACCTGTGGGTGGCAGCCTTGCCCAGCAGTAGATGTCACTCCTGTACATTGACATATATGAATTTCTATGGCTGAGCTTCTGTAAACTGTTTTATTCCAATCCTTTCTTCCCTACTGTTGCAGTGGAACTGTATATATTAGCTGTACAGCATACAGCTTTGTTTAATACTTACAGCGCTTATAGAGGCAGAAAATATTATAGAACTTCTTATCAGTCCTTTGTCGCATAGCTGAATGATCTTTTAAACCTTACCCTCAGGCCCCTCCCTCTCAAATTAATACTTGTAGGAAATGAATGTAAGCAAAAGTGTCCTGAGAGAGGAATAAAAAAGGATCCAAAAATGAATAAAAAGTACCTTTCTCTATTAAAAGAGCAGAAAAGCAGCATTTAGTGTCAGTTACTGTCTTCCTACTTAAGCTGTTATACTATTCCTCCTCCTTTGGTTTCATGCGTTTAAATATTTCTCCTCTTTCCAAGCTCACTTGACCATAACACAGAGACTGCAAATTTGCCTGTGGTGATTCTGACAAAGCATATTATGATACTTCTCAGAGTCAGTAAGTGTCTAGAGTTTGCCAACAACCTTGCCACTATTAACCTAGATATTTTTTCACAAAATTCCCTACCAGCCCAAAACATGTCCATCAGTAATTCTCCTTATTTCATGCACAAGCCAGTAATAGTTTGTAATCATCCCAAAGATCAACACTTTTCCACAGCTGTTGTACAAAGCTAGAATTGCCTAGAACTAATCTACGTCAGTTTTCTCTTAACACAATCTCTTTTAGGCACTCAATAAAAATGCTTTTATTCAGCCTGCATCTTTCAGTGCCTCTTGTTTCTGACCCTCTATCAAACCCATCTTAATGTCTTATTGTGTCTCTGATGTATCATTGTCACTCTATTCCATTAATATCTATCTACAAATCTCTCTCGAAGCCTAATGTTGTATATACACCACTATAATTCACCAGAACCTTTACTGAAAGTATATATATTTTTCTTTTCTTGTATCATTAATCATATCAACTCATTATATTTTCTACACAAGAATATTGTAAGTCAATATCTTATTGATCACTGATACATGCATATTTGAATATGGATAGTATAGGTCATTTATTTGTAATTGTCAATATGCCGCTGTTTTATTAAATTGTATAAACATGAAATACAGACCAACTAGGGTTTGTCATCAGAGTTAAAAAAGGGTTAGCTCCTTAACCATGTATTTTCTGTGATTATTTACTGCATTCTATATGACATTCTACATTATATGTTACTTAGCCCTATATGACCTGGGTCCCTCATACCACAATCAGGGTTTAGTAGCCTGTAGTCCTCTATAATCCCATACATGCTTCTCCTCAGGGGCTGTTGAGGTTCCTAAGGCACATTTAGAAACTTCTGGCATTTATATGTTTTGCTACCAGACTTCTTGCCCCATAACCTCCTTTTTCAGTGGCATAGGAGCTCTCTCATGCTATATGGTTTTAAAATGTCCTTGAAAACTCATCTATTTGAATTTGTTCTTAACTTTGATAATTTAAAGTTTTAATTGGTCTATTTTTATTTCATGTATTTTATAAGATTTTAATCATTTGCTCCTGCAGGGCACTATTTATTCTTGTTTTATTTTATTGTTTCATGCTTTACCCTATGTATGCTCTCAGTTTAAAATTTGTTATTGTGATATCTTTTATATTCATTTCTTTTTATGGAGTTTTATTGTGGTAGTGCTTGGCAACAAGCACTGTAATAAACTTAAGTCTAATTTGAACTTCTGTAATTCTCATGATTAATGTTAAACTTTTAAAAAACTAATAATTTAGACTTCTGCAGTAGGCAGTTAGTACATTGGAGGCCCATTACATAGTTACAATTCACTACTACAATATCAAAGTGTAGAATGCTGAAAGCAACAATATAAAATGCATGTAGCTCTGTGATGATGGTGACTATTTCAGATATTTTTAAGTGTGGATAAAATTTTGCTGCATTACCACAGAACAACATGACAAGCTCATGGGAACAGTTCACAGAGCATCAGTGTTTTGCACCTATCACCTGACAATACTACAAGTACTCCCTCATTCTTCAAGTATCAGCACTCTGCACCTATCCCCTGCCTTTTAACATTACTACAATACTCACTCAGTTATCAGCTATCAGTGCTCTGCACCTATCCCCAGCCAGCTGACATTACTCCCAAGTACTGAATCAGCTGTCAAGTATCAGTGCTCTGGACCTATCCCCAGCCAGCTGACATTACTGCAAGTACTCCCTCAGTCCACAAGTATCAGTACTGTTCACCTATCCCCTGCCTTCTAACATTACTGCGAGTACTCCCTCAGATGTAAAGTATCTGTGGTCAGGACCTATCCTCTGCTAGCTGACATTACTACGAGTACTCCCTTAGTTGACAAGTATCAATGCTCTGCACCTATCCCCTGCCTGCTGATATTATTGCAAGTAGTCCCACAGTCCTCAAATACCTAATAGCTTGTATACGTGCCATGTAATGCCCCATTTGCTAATCCCATGAGATCCTTTCAGGTGCTCACCATCCAGTGACCAGCAGAGCATTTAAGTTAGCTACACATGTTGATGGCAACAGGCCCTTTTGTCCTTGCTGCTCTACTGCTAGAAACATTTGCAATAATCTTCACACTATGAGCAAAATTAGATTCTAGATGGAAGGCCATTGATTCCTTATATGGTCTGACAATTCTTTTTCAGTCACGATTTATGGAACCCACAAAAAAAAAAAAAAAAAAAAAAAACACCGACAGGCATATGTGCGTGTGTATGTGTGTGTGTGTGTGTGTGCGTGTGTGTGTGTGTGTGTGTGTGTGTGTGTGTGTGTGTGTGTGTGTGTGTGTGTGTGTGTGTGTATATACGTGTTGCGTTATCATCTCCTTTACTCACTAGGTAATTTATTATCCCACCATCAATGCCTTTACCTCAGACTTCCACCTTCTCCCTCTTGACGGAAAGCAGTTGGCTATCACACTAAAATTACCAGTGTAAGTAATGAACTAGAGAAACTAAGCAGGAACTTATTTTTTGTGTAGGAGAAAAAACAATGTTGTCATTTATGTACTAATAAATAACAAGTTGCAATGCAGGTCGAATATGAACTGCAATTTGAATTTATGTGTAGATAACAGCTTTTCAAACGTTTCCTGATACATCGTCACCTTAACGTATTTATTATGACAGGAAGTGATTGTCTTTCAAGAAGCACTTGTAATGGAGACAGTGACAATGGAATTTATGTAAGACTTCTGTGTAGGCACAAGGCAGAGGTATTCCTATCATAAACATTTCAATTTATTTTGAATAAATAATTGGTGTGATTATACATAAATATTAAATCATGGTACCACAGAAGTTGCAATGTATACTTTTTTTTTAATCTGGCAAGATCATCTAGGTATAAACACAAATCTGCCCCTCCAAATACAGATCCCGTTTTCAAGAGTGACAAAAGAACTTTGGTCTGCTTATATTACTTACTTGGGATCACTTAATTAACTCACTGAATCACTTTTATACAATGTGTTCATTTAACAGCTTGCAGCCTTAATCCATTTGCTGTATAAGGGAAGCACTTATCAAAAAAACAAACAAAAAAAAAAACAATATGAAATTTCCTTGGTAATGTTTTCAAAAAAGCTGTTAGAAGAACTTTTGAATGTCAGTACTTAGAACATAGCAAAAGAGAACTGTAGTAGTGGGTTCAAAAAATGTCCAGCCACAACAAGGATTTTTGGCACTCTCTTGTTAACAGCAGACTAAACTAAAGACACAGTTTGAAAGCTGACCTGATAGTTATTTTGTTTTTAATCACTCAGCAGAGCAACAATAAGCACTATGTTTAAAATAAATATTTGAAACTACCTTTGTCCTTGCTTCTTCTGTTTGGATGAGAGTATTTCTTCCCATGTACTGTACAGCGAATGTACCGAGTGGTCATTGTATTAATTAAATAAATAATCCCACTAAATAAAATTACCTCTTTTCAGGTGTAGCCCAAGTGTGCTGTCTAAGTGACTGTTCACAGTTACATAGCCATCACTACAGGATAAAGTTTGTTAACAACTACACTATGAACTAAACTACAAACCCTTGGTCTCACAGTGAATTTCTTGTTACTCTGTTCTTAAACAGAAAATGATATCACGTTCATGATTACAGAATCTGCCATAATAATATATAAACTCTACTGTCAGACACCTCACATAAATCTACTCTAGAAAACCTGCCAGGATGCAGTATAGGCCTGAATAGCCTATAGACGTTTTCTCCAACATTATCTAATTATTTATCTATCATGTAAGTCTCTTTTCCAGTATGGCAAAGGGAAAGAGAAAAAAATAACTCAGGCCAGCCGTTACACAGCAATACAAGAAAAAGTGATAAAACCACAGATCTCACAAATACACTATAAAATGAAGATACTTTATTGAATTAAAATACCAGTATATCTACAGTTATACAGATGCTATGTCTTTTTGAGGAATATTGTACTGCCATGGATTACCGAACAGACTATATAGTAGAATGGTTGCTCTGCATGTAGTACCAGTTCAAAATAATGAGGTAAAAATCACAGTCCATAAACCTAATAAATCAAAGGAAAATGTAAGGAATATTTTTTTTTTACTTTTTTACCAGTGAAGTTGCTAGAAATGTGTTGCTGGGGGCTGTGTTGGTCATTGCCTGGATCATCTGACCAGTTTATGTGATCTGCACAGAGGGGGGCCCTGTAGATATTCAAAGCCCACTTTCAGCTCTTGCTGCCTTCTTATACACTGTGTTTTTCCACTATATAAATCTGCTGAACAGATATGAATAAATCATTATATCCTAAAAGGAGGCAGCTGCTGTCCGACAGCCCCCACACCGTATAACTCACTGGCACACGTTTCATTTAGAAAATCCCTATTCAAATTTCCTGATGCTAAATGGTTGATTCACTCCAAGCCTCTAATCCCATTGCCGGTCTGCTTTTCACACGAGTGGCATGTAAATGGCTGATTTACTGGTTCAGGCAGCAAGGTTAAGTGGTTAACTGTATGTGACAAAAAGGGGCCTTCAGCCTGTAAAAAGCTGCATTGACTAAGTTACATTGTGATGAAAAAATTAAAAAATGAACACTTTAATCAGTAAACAATTCAAATGTGAAAAGCAGTTTTTGTAATGACATTGAAAAGGAGGGGTCTCTGTACCTCAATGGGGTGTGTGGGAGGGCAGATTATAGAAGTGCAGCTGCAGGTATTGGTATGACGGACTTCTCGGAGGAAATGCCTTTATATCCTAAACAATCCAGCTAGTGATGGAAAACTGCATACTGGCATATACATCTGAGCATCAGTGTAAAGCAAAGTTTTTATTTTCTATATCAGAAGTCTGTGAAACTGTAGAAACCATGAGACTGAAATTCTAAAAGTCTTGTAATATTGTCATAATAGTAACGGTATGCAAATAGCTACTACAGAACTGTGAGGTAATAGGAATTATGTCATTTCCAAATCAAGCACAGTGACTAACATAGCTGTTGTAACATTAACTATACTTACACCGTAGAATGACTGCAGCATTGTCATTAGCACTCCGAGGGACAATCCATGTTATCATCAGCAGACCTACTTGACTTTTTCACTACAATATTGTTGGACTTTTATTTTACTGAGACTAATAATAATAATAATAATAATAATAATAATAATAATAATAATAATAATAATGTTATTATATTATTATTCCAATCATCATCACATTTATAACTACTACTAACAGTGACTTGAAGGATGCAGAATGCATTATAAGCAAAATTACATTGTTCAGCAGTTGTTAACTCTTATTTAATGATATTTGTAAATATGGGAGACTTTGAGCGGTATTCATTAACATTGTGTGAATGTGTTACGACTATCTGTGATGGCCACTAATAAGCATAAGCAAATGAAGTAATAATGAGATGTAAATGAGAAATGATATAAAACGGCATATGCTAATGAAAGTGTTCTTTCACCCACTTGTGAATTATAGTCAAATTTTCGCACTTTTCCAAACCATCTGCAGATTTGTTGCAAAGGTGGAGCTGCACCTATTCTATCCACTTTGCAGTCTGGGAAGATGCTGCCCTTAATGCTGTCTTAATGCATACTAACCCTGTAAAAATTATTTCAGTTGTCTTTTCCCTGCCTTGATCCCTTGTTTTGTATCAATACCACACATAAAATGCCACAGTCGTACACAAAAATGCACCAGTCAAACAACACAACAATGAAAGCATGCCTGCCATCCTCAGAAAAAATGTTATGACACACTCCTCATACTTATATACACATGCAGAGTCAAGCCAAATAAAGTTGTGCTGAAGTAATGCTTGTACCATCAGTGATAGTAATGAAAGCAGTTTGTTAACAGATACATGCTTTCCTTAGCCCCTACCACTTGTCTTGTTATTATCATTCATCGGTGACACTCAGGAATCTCCCAACACAACATCCTTGTCACTTCAGTACTTCACAATTAAATCACTGCTCTTCAACCACATGTGCACAATAACCATAAGACACAAGTTAATGATTTTCAAACTGATCACTAATCGTTTCCACTGCTGCTGTAATGACTTCCCATTTACAAATGGCAGCTTACGGTATTCACCAAAGCTGTTGTAATATGCCCATCATAAGAGTAAAACAAATATTTCTTAAAGTCAACTCAATAATCTTACCTCATTTTGAATTGTTTCATATTAATTTCCAGCATTTCTATTATTTTGTTTTTTTTTTTTACTTTAAAAGTCTACAGTTTCCTAAATACTTTGTTCCATAACTACAGTAATCCCAATTAATATGGCACTGTTAAACTTATTCATGTAAATTCAGTGTCCTTTAAACATTTTATATGCAAATTAAACCCTTTTACATTTATTTCTTTGACTTGCAGTAATAAGCGAACACATATGGCATCGTATGCACATAAGTGCACATAACTGGTCTTTCAACTTGTATACAAGTAAAGCTCATCTTCAGGTATTTTATAATTTTGCTGTAAGTAGGCATGTTTATCAAACCACTTATGTATTTCCATAGTGCGAATAACCTCCACTGGCTGTATTTGCATATAGACATAGGACCGCTCTTTGAAGATTATTGCTATGAAAGTCTGAAACCCAAGATTATGGATGCCACACTTTGTTTTCATACATAACTGTAACATAATGCATATGATGTAGACAGCTTGCTTCAGAGATGATGTTTTTAGAGTTTGTAGGAGATGTTAACCACATTATTTCTTATGGGGAGTAGATAGAATGCCCTCACAAGGAATGAACCATGCTGATAAAACAATAAAAAGTATATCATATAAAATAGCAGGTCTTTATTAAAAGCACGAAAATGTTTCTGAGTGAATACGGAAACAGCAACACATATTCATCGAATCACACTTAAGAAATTCGATGAATATGTCATAGGGCAAGGAGATAGTTGGCCAACTTCATGGAGTTGCCCTTCCCTTCCCTATAATGCGATCTCAGAGTTGGTATATTTAGTTAGGGGTGTGTGGGGGGCAGAGCCCCCCATGTTGGGGGTTTTAATGGTGTTAAATTATTTTTTTAGCAAATGGCTGCGAAAGTTTTTTCCCTAAGGAAAAATTCAATTATGTGGCCATTCTCTAGTTTCAGGTTTCATGCATTATATGTCAATTTTATGCAGTCACACATATGCACTTTCGGTCTTATAATATAGACCCAAAATAGTGGCAAATGGATACACAACAGAGTACAATAAAAACTGAAATACTAAAAATAAAAATACTGCAAATAAAAAGGTAACTACATATTGAACTTTAATCCAGGTGAAAATAAAAAGTAGACACATGGCCATCCCAATTTAACCATTAGGGAGAGAAGAATTTTGGATGAACATAAGAAGGACAACACAATAAGAGTGTCGAAGCCCGATAAATGAGGGGGCACAGTCCTGTTTAACACCCACAAGTATTTAAAAGCCATATTCGGTTTATTAAATGATGAAGACACATATTCAGTATCTTCCATTAATGAGAATAATATAAGGCACCAAAGAATTGATTTTGTTTTAGAGTAATATATTTTAGAACAAAGAATTTCTATTGAGACTTACAAATTTTTGAGGGTGAAATTTTCCCCAATTGCAACCCTTTTTGGGATTCCTAAGATCCATTAAGATCCCTTGAACACCCAGTTTAGACCAATAGTTGCTGGTAGGGGTTCTAAAACTTATTTGATTGGGGTTTTTATTGATAAGTCTATTAAACCATTCACAGGTGGTATTTACCACATAATTAAAGACTCATGGGACTTTTTAGGATGTTTAAAACAAGAAATGTGGTCAATAGATTTGATTTTTATAACAACTGATGAAGTGGACCTTTTCTCATCAATCCCAAAAGATGAAGGGTTGGAACATTTTAGAAATAGTTTAAGTACACTTCTTATTCTTATGACCACATTAATCTCATTGTAGAGTTAATCCCCTGGATTCAATAAACTCCATGCAGGAATAGTGCTATTCCTGCATGGAGTGGTTCGTGTCCATGTAGCATTAGTATTAACAGCAGCACACCTTGCATATTCATGACGGTGCACTGCTGTTAAGGCTAAATGGATACAAACAGTAAATGAGTGCAGGGAGTATGTTTAAGTAGTGCATGGACATTGAAAATACCTCCTGCACTCAGAAAGTACCATACGGCACTTTATAAAAGTTGTTGGCATAATATTAGAGAAGTTTTCTAATATTATGCCAGTATTTCAATGTCCGTGGACACCAAAATGAAATAAATGAGTATTTCAGTGTCTGCGGACACTGAAATACTTAGGGGAGTAAGAAAGCAGATTCTGTCACACACACCCTACATTGTAAAAGTGCCGTACGGCCATAGCCCCATATGTCACAACCTGTTAAAGCAAGAAATCTGGACAAAGGCACAAATAATGGGGGGACAAAGCCCTAAAAATAGGGACAACTTTTAAATCTAAAGAAATCCCAATCCCTCCGCACTACATGCTCCAGAGACCTCAACCTCATTAACACAATCAACAGAACAAGTTGAAGGGATAGGTAAATAACAGAGAGACTGGCCATGCAATGGAAAACACTTCCCATACATGTCAAGTGGAGGGCCTCAGTGGGTCTCTACAAGAGAAATCTTGATGAGTGGATGGGAAATAGAAAATTCACCCCGGGGATCACTCCAGTGGCTCTACTCAACAGAGACACTGGGAACTAAGGTCGGGTGGCAAAATGCCAGGGTAATGCTATGGGCTAGGCTTGTAAAGGCTCCTGGGCCATTAGCCTAGTACACACCTATGAACCTATGAATCAATAAATATTGGTCTTACAAACTTAGAAAGTTGATAGAAAACAGGTTATGCATTAGCATGAATGTTCTGAAGGATAGAAGTCTGAAACTCAAATGTATGCCATTATTTCCTGACTGCAGTCCGCAATGACTTGCCAGAAAAATACAAATCGATCAGAAAGAGGCCGAAAATATGAGACAAAAATCTGGACATTCTGTGAAAATCTATACAGTTGAGGGGTATGCATAGCCCTCAACTGTACAGGTTTCTGCAGAATGCCCAAATGCCTGTCTCACATACCTCTTAACCTCCTAGAGCAAGAACACTGTACAAAGCCATAAATAATGGGGGGACAAAGACACATAAATAGGGCCACATTTTAAAAAGTGCACTGACAAACCTGAAAGCTGACAGAATAAAAGGTTTGCAGTAACATGGACTTCCTGCAGGGTATGAAGACTGAATCACAAATGTCTGCCATGTGAAAGTACTTTACGGGCAAAGCCCTCAATTGTACAGGTGTATGCAGAATGCCCAGATGCCTGCCTCACATACCTGTCAACCTCCTAAAGTAACAAAGCTGTACAAGGCCATAAATAATTAAAATATATATATTTTTCATACTAAGGTATGTTTGAGCATAGTTGATTGGACATGCATGTTATGGCCCTTTGCCCAGCATTGTTTAAACATCCCAGAGGAGATAAATAAAAATATACAGCTAAAATTCTAACACTGGGATAATATAGTGGTTAGAGTCCTGGCTTTATATGCAGCTGTTCATGGTTTGAGTACCAAGACAGGTTTGTCATTTTTAAATAGGAAAGCAGTATTAAAATGTTTTTTTTTTAAATGATGTAGTAATTGATATTAATCAACCAGGGTAGTGTAGCTGGTCTAAAATGAAAGTTTGAGTGCATGTGCACCTATGTAGACACAAGTGTCCCATACAGTATAGTCACACCCTGTGGTAATGTACTGAAAGCACATAGAGGGACATCATGTAAAGTAAATCATATACACTTAGCAATATGTCAGTAATGATTAATTAAGTTATTATCCTGATATTTTAATAAAATGAAAAGTGAGCAATGGTTAGCAGTGCTCAGCTATGTTTAGCCAGTGTAAACATTGCTTAAATATGAATGCTAAGCAGCAGTCAGCTCAACTAAATGGATTTGTGGACTGTTAAGCAACGCTCAGCAATTAACACTGTTTAATCCAGCTTAGCGGGTTTGCAAATTACTAAGATGTGATCAGTAGTTTCGAAATCAACCAATTACAGCAAAGAGCGGGAATATGGCCTTATTTAAATCACTCAGGTGGGAACACAGCCAGTACCTGTTATAGTTCAACCTGTGCAGGAACCATGGCTGATGTAGGTGAGGGTTTGCCCTTTAAGGCACAGCATTGGGGTATCGTGGAGTCCAGGGTCATGGCTGGACTCCTTGTAAGTAACCATGATGAAAGACTGCTGCAGGGCCAGTAACAGGGCTCCCAGCATAAAGCAGAGGCCTGGGACAGTCTTGCCAATGATCTCACCAGTGCTACTGGCATCCCCCAAACTGGTAAGCAGGTCCGGCACCACTATGCCGACTTAAAGTGAAGGAAGAGGGTGCTCTTGGACCAATGGATCCAAGATGCCAAGGACAACTGTGCTCCAGCAGTTTGTAAGTATCACAGATATAGGTGTACCAAATTCTAGCCTGCAGATGTGATAGACAGGTATGCATAATGTTTGTTTTTCTCCCCTATAGCTGCAGCAGAGAGGGTTAGTAACATTGAAGCCCATGCCTACAGACTGCTGAGGCTGCGCCAAAAGGCTGGTAAGTAAAATTCTAGTTTGTAGTATATTGTGCAAATAATTAAGAAGGAATACATTGTGTGGTGCTAGTAGGTATACTGTTACTGTGTTAACTGAATAAATAAAGTATGTCTAAGATTGATCTGAAATAAACAACTATAACAGAAACTATTGTGTTTACTCTGGTATGTTGTACACATATAGAATGCATGCAGATTCTTCACAGCAAATATGGCTGTGACAGCATATATTAACTGAGATTGTTTTGTGAACCAGCTGTTAAGAAAAACTGTAGATGGTGGAGCTATAAAACAAGATATAAATCAAATGTGAAATATATACTACACTAAGCTCTGAACCCTGAATAGTAATGTGTAAGGTGTTCCATCCACCATTGCCTTATGTTAACATTTGCTTTCCAGATTGCAGTAATCCAAAGGATTAATAAACAGTACACTATCTGTCATGCATGCATCACAGGATTACAAGTTCAGACTGTGTAACCAAGAGACTATTAGGCATAAACCACTGAAACAAGAAACAGCCATTCCCCAGTTGCTCAGTGTGATGAGAAATAGCTTAGTTGTTAATTTTGCACACCCAGATATGGCTCAATCCACGGAGTGGAACTAAGATGTGTGCTTATCTACACACAAGGACTCAGGAATAAATGTAAAAACAGTCAGGTAGTGTTAACATATATTTTCTCCACAGGTTTTACAGGTAAGGAAATGTTGGTAGCAGCTGTATGAAGGGTATACTAATAAACTGTGTATAACTGTTCAACTGTCCCACCACATGCATGCAAATGACAGCATGATAGGTGCATACAACATGCACTCTTCCAGATACATATCTCTGAAGTGTCACGCTGTCATGACTAGTGGTCACTACTGCCAATAACCCTGGACACAGATAGGAAACCAGATGAAATATGCCAGTAGCACACTCACGTAAGAACAGTTCAGGATACCCCTTCTGTAACAGATATGTACCCCTGACATGTACGAGTCCCCTCTAGTCATGTACCCAGAGTTGTCACTGTTTGCCCCATACCATTTCAGGCTGCCAGTTTAATAGGTATATTTGTGCTACAGACGCTATGGGCCATAGGCAGATGTAAAGTGAGGGCAGACCCATAGAGTATTGAGCAGTACTGTTGTGGAAAATAGAAGCATAAAAAGTTGTTAATGGACTTTTTGTCTCACCCCCACCCCTCATCTGCATAAATAATTATCATTCATATACTACGGGTATGTTGTTATCCAAACCTAATGTTGGGACTTGTGTTCTATTATTGTTCATATATTTGGTTGGTTGCATGTTAACATATGTTGTTCAAAAAACATTGTTGGTAACCTGTTGCCATCAATGTTACTGGCATGCTGTTATGATGCATACTGTTGTTCCATTTATGAATGTGTTCTATTTGCTATGCAACTGTTTCAAATCTGTTTTATTGGGTTAGTTGGAACACCCACGCATGCTGTTATAACTATGTAAGCTTGTAATGAAATGCAGAAGGCAGATGCAATTATGTCAAATGGGACATTAAACACTAGGCCACAACATGACCTGCTGGACTCACATGCTGCTGTCCGGCATCTATGGCCATTCCCGCTTGATCTATCTGCATTGACATGGATCACATCTCTGGCCCCTGAGTCACCCCAGCAAAGGTCAGCTCATGTATGACTACTACTGGAGTGTCTGTTGTCCAATACTGAGTGTGAGGCTGCTAGGCCAGCTATTTGGGATGTTGTAATTATTCGTATGTCACCTGTGAATGCTACTCTGATACATATGCTTGTCTTACAAATGTAAGAGATGTACCTAGGGTATGTTCATACTACACAACAGTTGAAGATGTTTGTGTTGAACTGTATGTGATATACTGAGCCCATATCTGGCAACTGTCCTGAGTTTTGCAGACTGACCACATGTCTGCCTCATATTTGTAGTCAATGCCTCAGACAGTTGTGTATTGTCTGGCACATCATTGGCAACCCATTAAAGACTAAAGTTGTAACATATTAGCATACATTTCATTGTCAGATGTCATATCCTGCAGAGTAGACATGTGAATGTGACACCGTCTTTGCTGGCAACTAAGTGTGTTTCAGCTAGATTCATAAAGTGACACTATTCACTGGCTTTTGCCCAGCAATGATGTGTGCCTTTGTGGAGATGTCTTGCTCTAACAGGAGCTAGGTGTCTTACCATGAAACCCATGTCAATGCAAGCGCACCTTGTCATTTAGGATGCTGACATTTGTGCAGTCACTGACACCTGCTTTGTGACTGTGGAGAGCACACCAACCTTGCCACATCACTCATCCCATCATACGTTTAGACCACAAATCGAGGCCTGCAAAGCCAAAGGAGGTACAGTGTTGAACAATAGCATACACACCTCCAGGCTGGCCAAACAATATGAGGCTGGCCAAACAGTATGATATATGGGTGACAACCTGAGTGCAGTTAACAGTTGAGAAAACACCTACTCAAATTATAGCTAGCTACAGGCCTCCAACCATGACTATGGACACTCAGCACACCTATTGGGACCTGCTGGAATCTGTTAGGATTCAATCGTCTACCCTGCTTCTGGGTGACTTTAAATGCCCAACCATAGTGTGCATGACTTATGGCACCTGAACTTGAATGCACATAGATTCCTCAACTTTGTCAATGGCAATGCAGTGGATCAGCCGGTCAACACTCCTATGACAGGTGGAAATATCCTGTACCTGGCCCTAACCAACATGAGTAGCCACTGTAACACTCCTACAGTGTTATCCTCCTTGGTAATATCTGACCACATAGCCATCAGTGTTCAGGTCACTATCTCCTCTGCACCCCCCTTTACAGTGTCAAACAGAATGAACTGTACACAAATTACTAAAAATCCCCTCAGAGCAGAGAGAAGTAGCTGTACAGCCAATGTTCCATTTGTTGGAACTAGCAGAAGTGTCCAGGCCCACACCACAATACTATGTGGGCACCTACATAGCTGTATGGACTCTGCAATACCTGACAGGACAACATCATCTCCCTCAAGGTAGGGTAAATGCCTATGATGGACAGCAGCAATAC
Organism: Protopterus annectens; assembly: GCF_019279795.1. Lineage (NCBI taxonomy): Eukaryota > Metazoa > Chordata > Ceratodontiformes > Protopteridae > Protopterus > Protopterus annectens. Next base: position 996,485,827 of record NC_056727.1, on the reverse strand, counting down.
ACAAATAGCATAATAGGTGGAAACAATTGCTGGATGGGCCAAGAAGGAACAGGTGCCTCATTGGAAGCAATGTCACCTTGGTCTGCACAAGCAAATAAGGTCACAGGTGATGTACCCTAAGGCTGTCTTTGAGTGCAAATTGGACACATCCACCAAGGCCAATCACTAGGCCTTCCACACATGTGTCTGCAGTTCCAGAGGCAACACAGAGATCTGCTCTGTAGTGGTGGTCAATAAAACCACATACACATATGGCATAGATATAGGCAACTGGCTGCGGACACATGAAGTGTAAGCATCACCCCCCTGTCCCCCCATTGGTACACATGTGCATGTACAGCACCTGCCCCCCTCCCCTTATCATCAGGAAGCAGGTCCATTATGCCCTCTCAAAGGCAGCAAACAGAGGTCTCCTTAGGGCTGATACCATCCCTGACTGCATCCTACATGAACACGGGCATGGGTTCTCAGATCCATTCCGCACTGTAGTCAACCACAGCCTGAGCAGCCATGTCATCCCATCTGCACAGAGGACAACCACTGTCATCCCTATACACAAAGGCAGAGCAATCCACTGACCCAGCCAATATTATCTATATCAGCCGAACTAGCCTTCTCTGCAAGGGCATGGAAGGCAATATCAAGGACATTATGAACAGGGACATCGGCAACATCGAAATGCCTGGGCCCACACACCATGGTATTGTCAAAGGGAGATCAGGTCTGTTGAACCTGGTCAACCTCTCTGAAGTGGTCAAAAAATGCAAGGGTGAGATAAAGATGATGGACAATGCCTACCTTCACCTAGCCCAATCCTCTCACACTAATCCCCAGGCAGACAGGGTACATAACCCTATACAGCTAGGCATCAACCTGTAGTTTACCAGATGGATAACTAACTGGCCCAATGATAGTACCCATTCAGTCAAAGTAGTGGAACCCACCTCTAGTAGTACATTCATCCACAATGGTGTACCCCAAGAATCAGTCTGGGGGCATCTACTTTTTGAGATATATGTATCTGAGGTACAGGACAAAAGCAGTGGTCTGTGAGTGACAAGGTGTGCAAATGTTTGCAAGCTGGCCACTGTCCTACATTAAATAAACAAACACACAAAATGAACCTCCAACACTGCAAAAACACAAAAAAACAAAGCCTCCATGATAGGAACCACACAGGTTAATAGGATGATGAATCTTGAAAGAAATTTATTCTGGTACCTCGGCCTTTCGCCTTCAAGGAATATTGCATAAGTGAAAAACACATTCTTATATACACCAGGTCTAAGCACCAATTATCCAATTTATCCAATTATTCAATAAATTAAACTGGGTGTATGATCAGGGAAATAGAAAAACATTTACATTTAAAACATTTTAAAATTTTAGAAAAACACTTTGTATTTTAGAAAAACCCACAATATAATTGTATAAATATTGCTCAAACATTTCAAAAAGTATAGTTACTATCCAAATTCATCCCTCTAGGAAATAAGGTGTGAAAATTAATAATCATTCTGCACGCTAATTTGTTTAGTTCCCTTTTGAAATTTCCACCCTTAGCTGACTCCCTCATGTTTGGATGCAAAATGAGCCACCACTGGGCTCTCCATTTTTTGCCTCCTGATATCTACAAGTACTCCAAAATGCGTATCTTAACCTTTCTAGTTGTTTGTCCAATATACCAACAGGTACAATTGCAGCCACAGCCTATGATATGAATTACACATGCATTTGCAAATATATCAGGCACTACAGGGATGTAACAGTAGTGAAAAACTGACACTGGTGTAAAAATGCATACCCATAACCAATTTCACCACAGTCACAGTGACATATTGGTAAGCCAAATGAACACTAGAGTATAATGACTGTGAGAACAAAAATATGCTTGCCACTCACACACTACTCCTACATATAGTGCCCCAAGGCACAGTGTAGTAGGAATTCTGAAGTGGTACAGGACATGTCTCAGTCTGCCCCTACAAACATATACAGCCAATAGACCACCAGAAACTGGAGCAGCATGCACACTCAGATAAAAAAGGACCCATGACACTTACATCTACCCCCTTCCCTACACATCCCAACTAACATCTACACACTACACTGCTACACAATCCTGACAGCCTGTTAACAATTGCCAGACATACACAGACCTCTCAACTGTACAGATTCCCACAGAATGTCCAGGCTTTGCCCTCATATATATGGCCTCTTCCTCATAACATGTCTGGCATTCTGCTACATCACTGGGATTATATCAGACATGAAGGCACTAAATAATGATATACCATAACTATCAACCTCTTACTGCATGACATCTAGACAAAGCCTGACATACTTTGGGACAGAGGCCCAAAAACAGGGGCATATTTGAAATATTGCTGTTATAAAATGAAAAAGTTGCTGGTGTTACAGGGTTTGTTGTAACATATATTTTCTGAGGGATATGAATTAAGAAACATAAATGGATGTTAGCATTTATTGACTGCAATCTCCAGAGTATGCTACTGATTTGCCAAGGACAAAAACTGGCTGAGGAAAACCTCTGGCCATTCTGCAGATAGCCCACCAGTTGAGAGTTATGTCAACCACATAACACTGTCAGAGTTAAAAATCACGCAGAAAATCCATGTTCACACAACCCTTTTAAACTAGCATTAATCCAACTGTATAACAGCAATACTTATGTTCTGTCCCTAAGTCTGGAACCTTCTCCCCAATTTTGTTGGGCTGTCGTCACAGTTTTTGTTGTAAGAGGTATTTCCAACTACCCTCTGTGATGCTGTTGTCCACACACCTCCATGATGTCGACCTCACATGCAAGGAAAATGGGCAACATCCACATGAAGTACTGAATTATAGATGTGTGTGGCCATGACATTGGCTATAGGAATAACAACACAGCTGTTCTGCATGCAATTCGCAAGTGGGGACACCGATTGGTACACAGGCCATCACCTGCTCATGTGCATTAACTACAAAAGGCAAGCTGCTGCCTATGCAAAACAGGTCTATACCTCTACATGTGTAGACAGAGAGAGAGAGAGAAAGACAGAAACAAAAACAGAAACCAACAATACTTGGAAAAAAAAGGTATGTTAAACAAGTAAGCATGTAGTGGAATGCAGTAGTGGGTATGCAATAATGGGAAGTAGGACGGTAAACAAATACCTTTCAACAATACTTGCTGTACTGATATATTGCTGATCAGCACCTAAGGCCATAGCATCTGGGTCTGTCTGCAGTGACATACATCACAGCTCAGGCCCCTGAGTCACCACAGGATAGGACGGCTCACATATGACTACTACTGGGGTGCCTGTTGAACAATACTGACTGCAACACTACTAGACCAGCTAGTGGGATGTCATAAATATCCATATGTTACTTGTGAATACAACTCTGATACATGTTTGTCTCACAAATCTAAGAGACCTATACAGGTATGTGTATAGTACACTATTGTCGCAGATGTGTCTGTTGAACTGCATGTGATATACTGAGCTCATACCATTCAACTGTCCAGTGTTATGCATACTGACCATATATATGCCTCATATTTGTGGTCATTTACTCATAGAGTTGTGTTATGTCTGGCAGATCATTGGCAAATCTGTGAAGACTGACGTTAGAGCATAATAGCATACACATGATTGTCGGACATCCTCCTGGATATTTCTGTGAATGCAAAGCCTACTGTGCTATCAACTGACTCGTGTGTTACAGCAATATTGATAAAGTGTTATTAATTTTGGGCCATTGCCCCACATTTATGTGTGCTGTCCTCCAGATGTCCTGGTCTAACAGGTTGAGAGGTATGACTGAGCAGCAAGAGTGTAAATACAGTGTGCCATACTGACATAGAACAGAAATGAAATATATACCAGGTATTACCTGTGCACATGTATGTATGAGTAGGTGTAGCTGGAAGCCTCAAAACAACAGACATAAGATACAAAATGTCAGGTAAATAAGCTGTACATGTTGTACATGTGTGTAATCGTAGTTTCTGTGTGCCCAACAAACATAAATTGTCACATTGCCCTGACACAGACATGGGTACTAGAATAAGCATTATTATCAGGTTGAAAATGGAGAGGTGTCCAACTGTTCTTAGGACTTTGTGTTCATGCCTACTACAAACAGCTACATGCACACAAAAAGGAAAAAAACTAAGGGTAATGCTGCTCAATGCCAGAAGTCTAAATCTCAAAATGCACGCACTCGAGGCCCTTCTCAGTATGGAGAACATCGATGTCTGTGCTGTGACAGAAACCTGGTTCAAGGCTCCTGAGAGCACCCCAGCGCTATCAGGTTTTACCTCATATCATGCGTTCCGGCCCCAAAATCCGGACAATACCAAGAAAGGAGGGGGGGTATCCATATTCATCAAGGACACCCACACCTCAAGACTGGTGGCAACGCACGATGCATCGGAGACCATCCAGGTGCAATTAACCATAGGCAAGACTGCTCTGCAAATTGTAGCATGTTACAGGCCACCCACACAAACTCAGGAAACTCACATGGCCTTCCTGAAAACACTAGAGGGGATAAATGTATCACCAAACACCATCATACTAGGTGACTTCAATTACCCTAATATAGACTGGGAACACTACTCAAGCCCAAACACCTAGCCCAAAAGTTCCTGGAATTCATAAACTCAAATGCCATGGAACAACTAGTCACCATCCCCACAAGAGGAGATAACATACTTGATCTCATCATCACGAACATGGGAGCACAATGTTCAACACCGGAAGTATACCCCTCACTGGTGAGATCAGATCACAAACTAATCTCGCTGGAGGTCCTCATCCCACCCCACCTGAAATAAAAAGACCACAGTAAAGAACTTCTCAAAGCCGACTTCACACTTCTAAAGACTAGTGTGGTTTCCTTTAAGCGCCCCGAGCCGGCAGAAAACAATACTCAAGCCGCTGAATCACTTACAAACGCCTTCTACCAGCACCTGCAGGACTGCATGGATAAGGCAATCCCAAGCAAAACAAAGACTCTTTGTACCAAAGGCAAGCGTCCAGTCTGGTGGACCCCAGCCATAAACAAACTCTACAACAAAAGGAGGAAGCTACTACAAGATAGAGCAAAATCCTTAAAAGGTAAGACACCCTTGATCACTATAAGTAAAAACTAAGAGCACTCATAAAATCATCCAAAGCAAATTTCGAGAGAAAAATAGCTAAAGACTCAAAAGACAATCATAAGGCCTTCTTTAGCTATGTTAGAAACCTAGGAGGAAACTCCCAGATATGCTCAGAACTAGTTCAAAATGATGTGAAGATTACTGATCCTACAGACATTGCCAACATACTGGCTGACAGGTTCAGTGCAAACTTCTCCCCCCCCCAAAGGAGAGATATCTATACCAAATGAGTGCAGCCCCCAAACATCTCCAGCCCAAGTGAGAACTGCTCTCCAAAGCAAAAACACAGCATCCATGGGACCCGATGGTGTCCCCGGCTGAGTGCTCCACGAACTCAATGAGGAATTAAACCCACAGCTAGGACAGCTGTTTAATCAAAGTCTTACCTCTGGATACACTCCAGGAGTGGCACTGCAACTGTGGTCCCACTTCACAAAGGCGGTGCCTCCACAGACCCTGGAAATTACCGCCCATTAGCTTGACAAGCCTTATCTGCAAAGCCATGGAGAGGATCATAATGGACCTCATAAATAAAGACATAGGAATTTGCAGACTTTGGATCCAACCCAGTTTGGCTTTGTCAAAGGCAGATCATGCCTTTTAAACTTGGTTGACTTTTTGAAACAGTCACCAAAGCCATTGATGAGGGAAAGGCAGTCCATACAGCCTACCTCGATCTGGCTAAGGCCTTCGATACAATACCCCACTCGGGTATCATTGAAAAACTCATCAGCTTAAATGTTAACCCATACATCACAAGATGAGTTGCAAACTGGCTGAGTGACAGAACCCACAGGGTCAGAGTTGCTGGCGCCATGTCAGACTCAAAGCCTGTCACAAGTGGTGTCCCACAGGGCTCAGTCCTGGGCCCACTCTTGTTTGGCATCTACTTTTCAAGTACAAGCAAACACAGGAGGGTTATGGCTGACAAAGTTTGCAGATGACTGCAAACTGAAGCCATAGTAGAAAACACATCTGACACAGATATCCTTCAGAAGGGTCTCACAGAAACGGATAACTGGTGCCAGAGCCACGGCCTAAAGTTAAATGCCAAAAATGCATAGTCATACCCTTGGGAAAAACAAGGTTACCCCTAGCTACCAAATAGGTGGCAATCCACTGAGCACAGAAGAAGTTATCAGGGACCTGGGGACCCAGGTTGATAGTAGTCTGTCATTCGACACCCATGTAGCTAAAGTAGTTAGGAAGTCCTTCTACATTGCCCACCTTATCATGAAGGGATTCTCATCTAGATCAAGGAGGTCATAGTCTCCCTTTACTCATCACTCATCAGACCAATGATTGAGTACAATGCCCCATTCGGAATGTATCTGACCCGACACTTGCAGCAGCTGGAGAGGCCACAAAAGTTCCTCACCAAAAGGATAAAGGGTCTCAAAATCTGTCCTATGCTGCCCGACTGAAAGAACTCCAGCTCTATTCAGTCGCACGCTTGCTCAGAGGTGACCTTTGCCTAACATACAAGGCCATGTCAAACCCAGATTTGATGAATATGCTTCACCTCAAAAATCTAGATCCATCAGAGCCACAAGGGCGGAGACTTAAACCTCGACACGGCTATTAATAGGACGTGCTGGAGAGATAGATTCATCACCCAAAGACTCCCTATGCTGTGGAACAAAATCCCGGTACATGTGAGGCAGAGCACCTCGCTGGCCTTGTTCAAGAGAAATCTTGACCAATGGATGGGAGATCGCAGATATACCCCAGGAATTACCTCAGTGTCACTGCTCGACAGAGGCACAGCAAAATAATGGGTATAGTTCCCCATACTAAAGGGGTGGCGTAAGCCACAAAACAATGGGCTAGGCTTATAAATGCCCTCGGGCAGATAGTCTAGTATGAACCTATGAACCTATGAACCTATGAACACCTACATAGCTGTATGGACTCAGCAATACTTGACTCATAAAACTTGCCTCCACCAAGGTAGAGTAATCCCCTTTGCTGGACAGCATCAATACACAAACCACATAATTGGTTCCTATATTGGCTGTACAGGGATAAATAGGAGCAGGCACCAACCTGGATGCAAGTCAACCTGTGTCTGAACAAGCGTATAAGGTCACAGGTGAATTACTGTAAGGCTAACTATGAGTACAAATTGGACACAATCACAAGGCTGTCTTCACATATGTCTTCAGTCTCAGAGGCAAAAACCCAACCCATCCTGTACTGGTGGTCAGTCACACACAGCATAGCTATAGCCAACCCACTGCAGACAGGTTAAGGAGAAACATCACCCTCCTGTCCCACCATCAGTATAGGTGGATATTCACAGCACCTGCACCCCTCCCCTCATCATCAGGGAGCAGGTCCATAATGCCTGATCAAAGGCAACAAAACTAAGTCACCATGGGACCTGATAACATCCCTGTCTGCACCCTACATGAACTGAGGCATATGCTCCCAGCTCCATTACACACTGTACACAAGCAAAGCCTGAGCACCATTGACATCCCATTTGCAAGAAAGATGGCCACTGTCATCCCTCTACACAAAGGTGAATGATGAAGGCGGATTATGCAATTTAAAGGTCTTTATTGGGGGGAACATGACACACCAGGGCCAGGAGTGCAATGCAAGCTCATACTGTGCTGATAGATGACAGTGGTATGATATGGTTGTAAGTGGTGTCTAATGCTAGTCAATGTTGATGTGCAGGTTATGTAAATAATGTTGACCAATGTATGAAGTCCTGTGATATGTTTCCCTGTTTATGTCTTCCAGGTGAAATGCAGCATGCAAGGCAGCCAGCGTACACTGCAGATGAAACTGCGGCCATTACCAAAATGATAATCCAGCACCATGGGGTGATGTTTGGCCATAGCCAATAGAATCTGCAGGAGTGGACTGCTCTGTGGGATGAGCTTGTCCACAGAGTAAACAACCTGGGCCACCATGGATGCACATACGATCAGGTCAGGCATCGGGTGAGTGACCTGATATGCCATGCCCGGCAAAGGGCTGCTGCCTTGGCCAGGGACCATACCACCACAGGTGGCAGTCCTGCTACACAGAACCCACTCACACCAATGGCGGAGCTCCTTGCCAATCTTGTGGCAGCTACCACATGCCAACAAAGTCAAGACACACAAGTTATAGAGGTGGGTGGAACCAAGACAACAGGTGAAGAGCGTTCAGGTAAGGCCCCAGTACACATCAGTTGAATACTGTAGCAGTCATACTGGGTTTCTTAGAGTATCTAGATGCATATGTCAAGTCAAACTGCATTTTTGGGTGGGGTTTTGTAATGCACATAAGTGCAGATCTATGGTGAAGGACAGCAAATTGTGTAGTATCAAAGCTTGTACTGTACATGTGCTGAAAAGTAGCATACATCTTGTACCAATGCCACATGTAAGTCTGCTGACAATATCTCACCCCCACAACTACATAGGTACCTCTGGTCTTGATGTGGGACAGCAGCCTGAAGCTGGTGAGTATGGTATTGTCCTGTTGTGGCTCACCAATACCCCAGGCATGTTAAAATCATGCATTTTACCATGCAAACAACTGTTACTCTTAGCCATATTGCAATATGTACATGTTCACTTGTGGTGGGGATAACTGCATTGCATCAAAGTAGTCATCACAGGGGCCTATTTGCAGAAGATGTAACATATCTGCAGCATGCCTCACAACCTGTCAGTGCAAGAAATCTGGACATAGACTGACAAAATGAGGGGGACAAAGGACAAAACTAGGGACATGTTTTAAAAGTACTGTTATACAGTGCATATAATAAGTGTACACACCTCTGTTAAAATGCCAGGTATTTGTGATATACAAAAATGAGACCACAATAAAACATTTCACAACTCTTTCCACCTTTAATGTGACATATAACCTGTACAATTCAACTGAAAAACAAACAGATCTGTTAGGCGAACAAGTATGAAAAATAAAAAACGTACAATAAGCTAGATGCATAAGTGTGCACATCCTGAAGCTAATACTTTGTTGAAGCAGCTTTTGATTTAATTACAGCATTATCTCTTCTTGGGTACACACCTGCCATCAATTACAGAGACTCTTTGATTAACAAAAAATAATCGTCAGCTGTTCTACTAGGCTTTTCCTGACATTTACTCAGTTGCCTGCTACAGCAACAGCCATGGTTCACAGAGAGCTTACAAAGCATCAAAGGGATGCCATTGTTGACAGGTATCAGCCCAGAGAAGGGTACAAAGACATTTCCACAACATTGCATATACCATGGTACACGATGAAGACAGCCATCAAAAGGTGGAGAAAATATGGGACAACAGTGACATTGCAAAAAAGTGGATGTCCCTTTAAATTTGATGAAAAGACAAGATCAAAACTGGTCAGAGAGGCTGCCAGGAGACCTATGGCAACACTAAAGGAGTTGCAGGAATCTCTGAGAAGTACTGGTTGTATACTACATGTGACAACAATATCCCATATTCTCCATATGTCTTGCCTAAGGGGTAGGGTTGGAAGATGGAAACCTTTTCTCACACAGAACAATATACAGGCCTGGCTAAAATCTGATAAACAATACATCAAGTCTCCCAAAAGCATGTGGGAAAATGTGTTAAGGTCTAATGACACCAAGGTTGAATGTTCTGGCACAATTTCATAAGGTTTGTTTGGCACAATAACAACACTGCACATCACCCAAAGAACACCATCCCCATGGTGAAGCATGGTGATGGCAATGTCCGGCTTTGGGGTTGCTTTTCCTAAGCTGGAACTGGGACTTTAGTCAAGGTAGAGGGGATTATGAGCAGTTCCAAATACCAGTCCCTTTTAGCCTAAAATCTTCAGGTATCTACTAGACAGCTGTAGATGGAAAGGCATTTCACCTTTCCACATGACAATGACCCAAACAATACATCCAAATCAACAAAAGAATGGCTTTACCAGAAGGCATTCAACTTTTTGAAATGGCCCAGCCAGAGCCTACACCTGCATCCAATACAAAATCTGTGGGGTGTCCTGAAGAGGGCTGTGCACAAGAGATGCCCTCACAATCTGACAGAGTTGGAGGGCTTTTGCAAGGGAAAGTGTGCAAATATTGCCAAGTCAAGATGGATGCAGATAGACTCCTTCCCAAGAGGACTGAATGCTGTAATTAAATCAAAAGGTGCTTTAACAAAGCATTAGTTTAAGGGTGTGCACACTCATGCAACCAGCCTATTGTATTTTTTTTTTTCATTTATTGTATGTTAACCCTAACCGATGTGTATGTTTTTCAGTTGGATTGCACAGGTTATAGGTCACATTAAAGGTGGGAGAAGTTATGACATTATTTCTGTGGTCCCATGTTATATATCACAAAAAACTGGCATGTTAACAGGGGTGTGTACACATTATATCCACTGTGAGATTAGAAAGTTGTTGGAGTAACCGGATTTGTTTTAACATACATTTACTGCAGGTTTTGAAGTCTGCAATACAAATTATGTCATTAGTTAGTGACGCCAATCCTCACATCATCCCAGTAATGTGTCAGACAAACACAGGATTTATGAGAAACAGACCAAAAATATGAGCCACACATCTAGAAATTCAGCAAAAACCTGTACAGTTGAGAGGTATGTTCTATAGGAGTTGCCACTGTGTTATATAGGTGAACAGCAATAATATGTACATAGGTGCAGTGTGTGATAGGTCAAGGCCCATCACCTACTAACACTACTCACATATCCCAGAGGTGCATATTAGTAGTAACATTGAGTGGAAAGGACTGCACTGCATGATGTTGCGGGCCTGTCCAGAGTGTATATGTTGTGGTCTGACTGTGTGCCATTAATATTACCAGTTGGTTATTGTGAGGTCTGTGTAATGCCTTTGTGCCACTTCACCTGTATGTGTGTGTGTGTGTGTGTGTGTGTGTGTGTGTGTGTGTGTGTGTGTGTGTGTGTGTGTGTGCATGTGTGTGTGAGAGAGTATACCACCAAACCTCATATTCCAGGTATTAATTTACATATGTCGCCTTTCCCTCACAGGTGGACATGGCGGTCGTGGTCCCTCCTGCTCAGAATCTAAAGTCAGTATCTCTGCAGACTCTGACAATAATGGTGGTCCTAGTGAGACACAGGTGAGGTTGTAAGGGGCTGAATCTGTGCCATCAGTTGGCATCCGACAGTCATTCACAATGTCTCTGCACACAGTCACAATGCCCACACATACCCCATTCCCAGCACCCACAGATAATGGACAGTTGGAAGGTGGTGGCATGGAATAGGCTAGTGTGGTGACTATGGCAAGTGTGAGTGTAGACACTAGCTATAGTCAGAGTGCAGGCGAGGTCCCACAAAGGCGGATGGACAGGGGTGCTCGAAAGAGGACCACTGCCTATCAAGCCACTGTCACAAGTGCCACAGCAGGTGTCACCAGATGCATGTTTCAGGCTGTCATGGATGCACAGGCACATAGTAAATGCAATACCAGACAAATACTCAGGGTGTTGGATACAAATCGTCTTGGCTTATGTGATGACATACATGACCTTGTTGAGGCCACACGTCAAAATACTGATGTCATGAATAGACGGTGGGGTGAGATATTGGCAATCCTCAACTGTGGAATGTATGTGCTGCAGCGTGTGCTGGGGTATGGGTGTTGGCAACATGGATGTAGGTCAGCACCAACATCAGCTGAGAGTCAACATGGACGTGCACACTCAGACTCCCATAGTGGCAGTACCACCAGCACTATCGAAGGGGGGTGCTGTCCACACCACAACAGAGCAGGCCATGGGCTTGTGGTCCTGGCCGGTCCTGTCAGGGACATGGATACAGCAGACAGCAGTCACCATCGGGGAGTAGTACTGCATCTGGCCTTGGGCCTGGTGGTGCCAGTGAGAGCCCTGGCATGACCAGTTTATGTGTCCATGGCCAGAGAAAGTGAACTGTACACCCTGCCATGTATGGTCCACAGCTGTTCATCATACCCCTGTGTAGGGCAGCCACATGGTGTGACTGTGTGCATACAAACACACACACATCACCATCAAACCCAGGTCACCTTCAGACAAACACACACCACCTCTGCATGGCCCATTCATAGAACACCCCTCCAAACAAACACACATGATGTCAACTGTATAGCCCAGCCTAGGCCTCTGGCAAACTCACACAACACCCTGTGCATATGATGATACCTGTGTCACATCCCTGTCATCCATACCCCTGAAGCAGGGACATGCTAATATAGTTCTGATGCACAGGACAAATTCAGTGAAGTTTAGATATGTAATGCTGTGTAAGGTGATGTCAGCCGACATTTGTAATGGGTACCCTTCAGAGTGTGTGTACCTCTTCAGCCATGATGAATTATTGGTGTTAGTAACACTGACTGAATGTAGTCTCACATGCTATATTCTGTTTGCGTTCTAGGTGTCTGTGTGTCAGCAGAATGTGGCCTTGCAGACATTGCTAATGAGGGGTATGGCAGAGTGGTAACACATCAACCGTGTCATAGCCGGGGTAAGCTGTATATAGGTTCATAGGTCTGTACTAGGCTAATGGCCCTGGGGCCTTTACAAGCCTAGCCATAGGATTACCCTGGCATAGTGCCATCTGACCTTAGTTCCTAGTGCCGCTGTCGAATAGAGCCACTGGAGTTATCCCTGGAGTGAATTTTCTGTTTCCCATCCACTCATCAAGATTTCTCTTGAAGAGGATCAGTGAGGTGCTCTGCTTGACATGTATGGGAAGTCTGTTCCATAGCATGGGCAGTCTCTGGGTTATGAACCTGTCCTTTCAGCATGCTCTGTTAATTGTGGTAATGAGGTTGAGGTCTCTGGAGCATATGGTGCGGAGGGATTTAGATTTCTTTACATGTAGCATTTCTAACAGAGCTGGGTCATACATAGCTTTGTAAATCAAGCAGAGATCACCTCTAAGTAGGCAATATGATACATAGAATAGTTAGAGTTTTTTAAATCTGTCCATACAGGACAAGTGTTTAAGGCCTAGGATCCTCTTTGTGAGGTACTTTTGTGGCCTCTCCAGTTGTTGCAGATGTCTAGTGAGGTACAAGCCAAATGGGGCATTGTGCTCGATGATTGGCCTAATGAGGGAAGAATAGAAGGAGACAATGACCTCTTTCTTCCTGGATGCAAAACCCTTACTAATAAGATATGCTACATAGAAGGACTTTCTGACCACAGTAGCAATGTGGTGATCAAAAGAGAGGTTGCTGTCAATCTGTGTTCCCAGATCTCTTATAACGCCTTCTGTGTTCAGTGGACTACCATCAATGTGGTAATTCATTAGAACCGGATTTTTCTCAAAGGGGATGATGACACATTTTTTGGCATTGAGCTTAAGGCCATGGTTCTGACACCAGTCGTTGGTCTCAGTGAGGCCATTCTGTAGGAAATCAACATCACTTGGGGAGTTAACTCATTCCCTCCAGTACAGCTCTTTTGAGTGTATACCTTTAACTCCCAGTCAGTGTGGCTTTAGCCTTTAAAAAATGAAGTTATCACCTTACAGTTCTAACAAATACTCATTGACAGAGGTCATATATCAATACAACTGTGTTTGCCATCATATATGCTTCAAGAAAAAATATTCTGATACTGTGTATGTAGCATGGTTTTGGAATTATTAATGCGAATATGAACAGGCAATATTTGACGCCTAGAGTCACAGTAGGAGGTAACTGCAAAAATGCCTGGAGACGTCACTCGGCTGTAATGAGTTAATAAAAACTCCCAACTTGCAATCATCTACAAACTTTGTCAGCCAGAGTCCCTTCATGTTGGCTTGGACTTCAGAGAAGTAGGTACAAAACAGGAGAGGACCCAGGACCTAACCCTGTGGGACCTCACTAGTGACTAGTCAGCAGTATGAGTTGGAGTCAGTTACTTTCACACTGTGGGTTCTATCTGTGAGCCAGTTTGCAACCCACCTAGTGATATAGGGGTTGATTCCAAGCTTAGTGAGTTTTTCTATGATTCCTGAGTGGGGAATGGTATCAAAAGCCTTGGCCACATCAAGGTAGACTGTATGAACCATCTTGCCTTCATCCACAGCTCTGGTGACTGACTCAAAGAAGTCGACCAAGTTGAACAGGCATGATCTGTCCTTCACAAAACCAAACTGTGTGGGATCCAGAGTTTGGAGATTCCCTATATCCTTGTTTATTAGGTCCATGATGATGCGTTCCATAGCTTTACCTATCAGACTTGTCAGGCTAATGGGGTGATAGTTCCCAGGGTCTGTAGTCACTCCTCCTTTGTGGAGAGGGATGACTGTAGCAGTGCACCATTCAGTAGGGACAAAGCCTGAGGTGAGGCTGTGATTGAACAGGGCACACAGGTGAGGTGCCAGTTCACTCTGTAGTACATGTAGAACACAACCTGGGATATTGTCAGGTCCCATAGAAGCTGTATTCTTGGCCTTGGACAGTGCTGTTTAAACCTGTGCAGCAGTAATACTGGGTGCCTGACAATCTACTGGTATTGTGATTGGTCCTTTGAGGGGAGAGGGGTAAAGTTGGCATTGAATCTGTTGGCCAGTATACTGGCAATATCTGTTGGCTTGGTATAGGAGGTACCATTGTGCAATAGATCAGAGCAAATCTGGGTATTCCTGTGGAGATTCTTTATGTAACTATGGAAGGCCGTGTGGTTGTCTCTACTATCTGCTGCAATTCTGTACATGTACACATTTACCAAGTCTGTGTAACAGTTATTGCATATGCCACAGGAATTATAGGGCTGAGGGGTGTATACAGGTAAGATTATAGTGGTAGACATCAGCAGCTCTTGAAAAGTGGACAATGGTAAGTGTAGTGGGTGGAAAACACCTCAAATTGGTAAAACACACCCCCAAAGGATATTGTGTCAACCAAACACACAGAGAATACTGTTCCCCCACACACAGTCTCATACACACACACACACACACACACACACACACACACACACACACACACACACACACACACACACACACACACACACACACACACACACACACACACATATATATGCATGCACAGGATCACAGTTGCCAGTGTTGGGTGTGGAACCCCTTCCTATCTAGTTAGTGGTACTACAGTATGTGGTTATCACAGGTGGCACAAAACGAATAGTGTGATGACTGTTCCAAGGTACCTGTAAAGTGAATAACATCACTTGCCCTTATGAGGTATGGCAATGGTGGGTGTACTGGGTGGGAAAGGATTCATTATACTGTCACCTACGAGTCTACACACTCACAAACACTGCTATATACACCAATGTACACACACACACACACACACACACACACACACACACACACACACACACACACACACACACACACACACACACACATTTGCCAGTAATGACATTAGCAGTGCTGCCTAACATGTTATTCATTCCATACTGTTACATAGCTGTCTCACATGGCAAAGGGCTTATAGGGCTGATGGCACGGGGTTTATAGGGCTGATGACCTCTATGGTAGATGTAAACAGCAGCCTTCATAAAGTGGATCTTGGGACATGTACTGGGAGTACCATGGCCTGAAAGTGTAAACCACGGCCACCCCCAATGGATATAGTACACACACCCACAGAGACACACACACACACACACACACACACACACACACACACACACACACACACACACACACACACACACACACACACACACACACACACACATTTGATGTGACTGAGATTAGAACCCATATCTATCTAGTTATTGTTACTATAATGTTATGCATTTATCACATGCACCACAAAGTTTACAGGGTGAAGAGCGACCCAAGGTAATTCTACGGTGAGCAACATCACCAGGCCTTGTAAAGTATGGCAATGAGTGATGTACTGGGTAAGAATGGACCCCAAAATACCTTAACCTACAGTTATACACACTTACAAACACAAATACACTCATACACACCTTTGCCCGGACTGAGATTAGCAGCCCTGCCTATCTTGTTAGTCAGTCCATACTGTTAAATAGTTCCTGCACACTGCACACGGCTTATTGGGCTGAAGAGTGTCAACAGATACCTCTAAAGTTGAGGAAGACAATGGGTCTTGTAAACTGGACCTTGGGTTGTGTACTGGGAGTACCACAGCTTAAAAATGTAAAATCCACCCCCTATGGATATAGTTCTCACTCAAACACATACACAGGATACAGTTCTCACACATACAAACACACAGTTGCAAGGACTGTGATTAGAACCCCTATCTATCTAGTTATTGCTAATACAGTATGTATACATTGCATGCGCCATGGAGCTTATAGGGTGAAGAGTGTCCCACGGTTCTTCTAAGGTAAGCAGCATCACCAGCCCTTGTAAAGTATGGCATTGGGCAATGTACTAGGAGAGTGAGGCCTCAAAATGCTGTATCCTACAAATATGCACACTTACAAACACTTACACACACACACACACACACACACACACACACACACACACACACACACACACACACACACACACACACATTTGCCAAGACTCAGATTAGGACCCCTCCTTATCTAGTCATTGGTACTATAGTGTTATGCAGTTACCACACACACCATGAACCTTATAGGGTGAAGAGTGTCTCAAGGTACCTATAAAGTGAATAACATCAGCAGCTCTTGTAGAGTATGGCAATGGGAGGTGTACTGGGTGAGAAGGGCCTCAAACCACTTTCACCTACATGTTGACACACTCACAAACACTTTTATACACACTAATGCACACACACATACATTTGCCAGTACTGAGATCCATAGGTTCATAGGTGTGTACTAGGCAAATGGCCATGGATATTTACAAGCCTAGACCATAGGATTATCCTGGCATCATGCCACCTGATGTTACTCCCCAGTGTGTCTATCGAGTATAGCTACTGGAGTGATCCCAGGGGTGAGATTTATATTCCCCATCCACTCATCCAGATTTTTCCTGCGGAGGTCCAGTGAGGTGCTTTGCTTGACATGTATGTGAAGTCTATTCCATAGTGTGGTCAGTTTCTGTGTTATGAACCTGTCCCTCCAGCATGTTCTGTTGATTGTGGGAATGGGGTTGAGGTCTCTGGGATATGTGGTGTGGAGGGATTGGGTTTCTTTAGATGTAACATGCCTAACAGAGCAGGGTCAGGCATGGCCTTGTAAGCCAAGCAGAAATTGCCTCTAAGTAGCCAATATGAGACAGAGAATAGTTGGAGTTATTGGAGTCTGTCTATATAGGACAAGTGTTTAAGGCCTAGGATCCTCTTTGTGATGTACTTTTGGAGCCTCTCCAGTTGTTGTAGGTGTCTAGTGAGGTACATGTCAAATGGCCCATTGTACTTGATTGGCCTAATGAGGGAAGATGTAGAGTTAGACAATGACCTCTTTCTTCCTGGATGCAACACCCTTAGTAATGAGATGTGCCACATAAAAGGAATCCTGACCCCAGTGGCACTATGTTGGTCAACAGAGAGGTCACAGTCAACCTGTGTTCCCAGTTCTCTTATCATGACTTCTGTTTTTAGTGGACAACCATCACTGTGGTGATTCATGGGAAACAAGTTGTTCCCAAAGGGGATGGTGACACATTTTCTGGTACTGAGCTTAAGTCCAGGGTTCTGACAACAGTCGTAGGTCTCAGTGAGGCCTTTCTGCAGTATGTCAACATCACTTGGAAAGGTAATAATAGCACCCACCTTGCAGTTGTCTGCAAAGGTTGTCATCCAGAGTCCCTTCATGTTGGGCTGGACTTCAGATGCAGTCTGACATGGGGTCTGGTGCTTTCACACTGTGGGTTCTATCTGTGAGCATGTTTGCAACCCACCTAGTGATGTAGGGAGTGATGCCTAGCTGACAGTGTTTGTCTATGATTCTTGAGAAGGGAATTTTATCAAAGGATTAGAAGCCCTGCATATCTTGTTATTTATTCCATACTGTTACATAGTAATTTTAAGTGGCACATAGTTTATAGGGTTGCAGAGTGTCTACAGCTACCTCTACAGTGGATGATGACAGTAGGTATTGTAAAGTGGACATTTGGATGTGTAATGGGTGGACTACAAGACAAAATTGCAAAACCCACCATCCAATGGATATGGTTCCCAGCAACACAAACACACATGCCATGACTAAGACGAGAACCCCGTTTATACCTTCCTAGCTATTGCTACTACAGTGATATGCATTTATTTCATGCGATGCAGAGCTTATAGGAAGAAGGATGTCTCAAGGTGCTCCTAAGGTGAGGAACATCACAAGCCTTTGTAAAGTATGCCAATGTGAGATGTACTTAGTGCGAAAGGCCACAAAATACTTCAACCAACAGATATACACACTTACAAACACACTCACACACACATTTGCCAGGAATGAGATTAGAAACCCTACCTATTTAGTTATTTCTATTATAGTGTTACACAATTATCACAAGTGCCACAGAGCTTATAGAGCTGAAAGCAGCCCAAAGGTACTTCTAAGGTGACTGACATCAGCAGGACTGCTAAAGTAGGACAATGGGAGGTGCACTGGGTGTGAATGGGCTCAAAATCTTTAACCTACAAAAACACACACACACATAAACACTGTTACATTTGCCAGGACTGAGATTAGAACCCCTACCTAACTAGTTATTTGTACTATAGGATTATGCAGTTACCATGTGCACCACAGAGCTTACAGAGGTGAGGGCTGCCCGAAGGTACTTCTAAGGTGACTGACATCAGCAGGACTGCTTAAGTAGGGCAATGGGAAGTGTACTGGGTGTGAATGGGCTCAAAATGTTTAACCAATAAACACACACACACACACACACACACACACACACACACACACACACACACACACACACACACACACACACACACACACACACACACACACACACACACACACACTTGTACACACACACACACAAACACACACACCCACTCACACACTCACTCACACACATACACACACGCACAAACATACATGCATGCATGCACTTTTACATTTTCCAGGACTGAGATAAGAACACCTACCTAACTAGCTATTTGTACTATAGTGTTACACAGTTATCTCACATGCTACAGAGCTTATAGAGCTAAAGGCTGCCCGAAGGTATTTCTAAGGTGACTGACAGCAGGACTGCTAAAGTAGGACAATGGGAAGTGTACTGGGTTTGAATGGGCTCAAAATCTTTAACCTACAAACACATACACACAAACACATGCATGTTTACATTTGCCAGGACTGAGATTAGAACCCCCACATAACTAGTTATTTGTACTCAGTGCTACACAGTTATCACATTTGCCACAGAGCTTATAGGGCTAAGGGATGCCCAAAGGTACTTCTAAGGTGACTGACATCAGCAGGACTAATAAAGTAGGGCACTGGGAAGTGTACTGGGTGTGAATGAGCTCAAAATCTTTAACCTACAAACACACAC
>NC_056727.1:996431270-996458770 GCF_019279795.1 Protopterus annectens | reverse complement strand
CAGAAGGCTGTGGGTTCTACTCCCACAAGGGGTGGATGCTGCCGTACTGAGAATGTCCTCCTTGTTAAAGATACTGACCATGAGCCTGTTATCAGTTTGCCATCCATTTCCTCTTGCAATATTACTAGCTTATTATTTTTTAAATGTAATATAGGCAATTTATTTCTCAGAGGCAAAAGACACTTTATTTTTCGATGAAACCATGAAATATAAAGATGTTTGCTAGCAGCAACCTCTTCATTAGTTACAGATTTCTTTAATGTGGAATTATTTAGATGACTTTTACTTCAGAGATTGTGCATATTTACTGAAAATGGACTGTAGAATTGTGCATATTTACTGAAAATGGACTGTAGAATTGTGCATATTTACTGATAATGGTGGACTGTAGAATTGTGTATATTTACTGATAATGGTGGACTGTAGAAGTTTGAGTAGACTTTTATGATGGAAATATTCTGAACTGGGCAGTTTTGTCATTATGGGTGCATGCATTTTGTTTCATTGCTTACTGGAAAAATGTTCAAAACAAATTTAAAACGCAATGGTGGACTGTAGAAGTTTGAGTAGACTTATGATGGAAATGTTCTGAACTGGGCAGTTTTGTCATTATGGGTGCATGTATTTTGTTTCATTGCTTACTGGAAAAATGTTCAAAACAAATTTAAAACGCCCTCTAACAACTGTATTGTATTGCACAAGGAATATAATTTAGTACAATCAGGAAGGTGTATCAAAGAGCTCATGTATGTTTTATATGCAAGGGGCCTATGATTTGAAAACAGCCCAAAATTAATCTGCCACTGGCAAAATGTATTTTCTTTGAATGTGGGTTTCAATGCTGTTTCAATGAATGTGTGCTTCAAGAGTAGAGAAGTTTTAATGCTAAGTCTGTTTTCATTGTGAGACTGCATTGCTTTGTTTAGCAGATGTCTTAGTGTTTGTGCTGTAAAATGCAAAATAAAACTTTCAAATGAAGTCCAAATCATCATAGAAGTAAAGCAGTATGCACATTAGTGTTTATGGTAAATGGAGTGAAATAACCAAGTAATTGTTCAGTGGAATGGCTGCAGGGGCTCCATTCGACCATGATTTTTGTGAAGGGGAAGGACGGCAAACTCAGACAGGCCCAGCTGAACTATACCTCCCAACTGTCCAGATTTTCAAAGAATGAATAGATTTTTGCTTCTTATTTTTGGTTTGTTCCTCATAAAATTTGTGGTTTTTCTGGCAAATCATTTAGGAATTAAGTCACTAAAATAATGATACACTGAGTTTCAGACTTCATAACCTTCACAAAAATGCATGCTAAAGTAAGACCTGTTATTCTATCAACTGTCTCAGTTTATACAAGAGCAACTTTTAGTACTGTTTATATGTTCCCCCAATATATTTGACCTTGTCCCGATTTATTGCATTAACAGGTTGAGCGGTACATGCAAATAAATTGCTTTATAGAATTAGGCATAGCCAACCTCTCAACTGTCTCTGATTTTGGCTCAAAATGTTGCTCTTCCCCCTAATAATCTCTCCGCAAAATAGCAATTTTGGAAGAAAACATGGAGGGTTTACAATTAAGAAATAACTGTAATAATCAAAGTTATAGATTACTTTTATTTCAGAAATGCATGTAGATTGTTTTATTTTGTCAGCTGCTCAAGTTAGCAGTATTAATATTAAAGTGTCCTTTCTTTGACAGGTTCCCAGCTGTATTGTGTGGCTATTTTATATTTTTGCATCACATCTTTGGTCCATTTTTCATAAAATTGTGTTTTTTTTGGCAAATTGGTGACAAATCATTAAAGACTGAAGTTAGAAAATGACAGACATTTGAGTTTCAGATTTCATACCCTTCAGAAAATTCATACTAATGCAAGATCTATTCTATTATCTTTCTAAGTTTATAAGAGCAATATTTAAAAAGTGTCCTTATTTGTGGGCCTTTGTCTCACTTCTATGTATGGCTTTGTCCATATTTCTTGCTCTGAGGTTGAGAGGTATGAAAAATGTGTCTGGGCCATCACAGTCAGCCAGAGACTTTTCAAATTGTGACATACTTTTTGCACCCCACTCCCCCATGTAGTGACTCTGGATGTGTCTAAGCAAGGCAAGGAGTAGTTATGCAGTGTAAATGTGCAGAGTGTCCCCCCATCCAAGGTAGAGACAAGTACTACAGTGGCTTTTCATCTGTCCTTTATTTTGCAGAACGGTCTGGTTTCTGTCATATTTTTGGACTGTTGATTTTATGCTTATTACTCAAAGTGCCTGTTGCTCTGTGTTTAAGTAGCAATGCTTTAATGACCATAAGGTAAGCTTGTCTGAGATCGTAAGATGCAAGTAAGCTTTAATAAGCATACTGTTAAAGAATTGCCAACATTGAAAGCCTTTCTGTTGTTGCCATGCAGAGAATACTTAACTAGATAATGTATAAGACTTGGGTATTGAAGGACAGGATTACATTATTTTAAAAAGCTCATTACACTTGTTGGAGACTTCTAGTCATCTCTACAGGCTTTACCCATAAACTAAACAGAATGCCAATCATGTGTGATCCGTAACCTGTACAGTAATCCTTTAAGCAATGTATCTTGAGCTTGTTTCTTGTTTGCTTTTCATTTTTTACTTTGATCATGTTTTCCCCAAGTAGATAGTTGTCAGGCAGAAGGTATTTTTTGGATAAGAAACATTTTTACAAGTGGGGGCATCACAGAGATTTCTACTTTCAGCATGTTACTTGGTACTTTAATAAAAGCTGAATATAAATTATAATTAGAACTGCAGTGCAAGGAGAAGTGGTTTGAGTTGAGTGCTGCTTGTTTTTCTTATACTTGATTTTGTCTGGCATTCCAGTAATGTATTTAAAAAGTAATTTATTTTTTCATGCCTCATAACCTTTTGTTTCCATCTAGATATTAAGTAAGCTGTCATGTAGCCAATGCACTGAAATATTTTTATTCTTCTACACTTATTTTTGTCTTGATTGGACTCTCATAATGATGGTTTGGCACCCAAGGCAGCGTATTTAATTAAAGTTAGTTTTTGTGGTTTTGAGCATAGCTCCTCCCCTTTCTAGTTGGCCACACCCCATCCCATTGACCCCACCCATTCAGCTGTCTCCTGCAGCCCCCCTTTGATTTGAAGTCACCAGCCGCCACTGGGTGACTGACATCAGCAAGACTGCTAAAGTAGGGCAATGAGAAGTGTACAGGGTGAGAATGGGCTCAAAGTCTTTAACCTAGAAACACACACACACACACACACACACACACACACACACACACACACACACACACACACACACACACACACAGACACACACATACGCACACACACATTTACATTTGCCAGGACTGAGATTAGAACCTCTACCTAACTAGTTATTCCCACTACAGTGTTACACAATCACATGGTCCACAGAGCTTATAGGGCTGAGGGCTGCCCAAAGGTACTTCTAAGGTGACTCACATCAACAGGACTGCTTAAGTAAGGCAATGTGAAGTATACTGGTATGAATGGGATCAAAATATTTAACCTACAAAAACACACATTTACATTTGCCAGGACTGAGATTAGAACCCCTACCTAACTAGCTATTTGTACTACAGTGTTCCTCAGTTATCACATGTACCACTGAGCTTATAGGGCTGAGGGCTGCCCAAATGTACTTCTAAGGTGACTCACATCAACAGGACTGCTTAAGTAGGGCAATGGGAACTGTACTGGGTATGAATGGGCTCAAAATATTTAACCTACAAATACACACATTTACATTTGCCAGGACTGAGATTAGAACCCCTACCTAACTAGCTATTTATACTACAGTGTTCCTCAGTTATTGCATGTGCCACTGAGCTTATAGGGCTAAAGGCTGCCCAAAGGTTCTTCTAAGGTGACTGACATCAGCAGGGCTGCTAAGGTAGGGCAATGGCAAGTGTACTGTGTGTGAATGGGCTCAAAATCTTTAACCTACAAAAACACACACATTTACATTTGCCAGGACTAAGATTAAAATCCCTACCTAACTAGTTATTTCTACTACAGTGATATGCAGTTATCACATGCACCACAGATCTTATAGGGCTGAAGGCTGCCCAAAGGTACTTCTAATGTGACTGACATGAGCAGGACTGCTTAAATACAGCAATGCGAAGTGTACTGGGTGCGAATGGGCTCAACATCTTTAACCTACAAGCACACACACATTTACATTTGCCAGGACTGAGATTAGAACCCCTACCCAACTAGTTATCTGTACTATAGTGTTAAGCAGTTGCCACATGTGCTACAGAGCTTACAGGGCTAAAGGCTGCCAAAGGTACTTCTAAGGTGACTGACATCAGCAAGACTGCTTAAGTAGGGCAATGGGAATTGTTCTGTGTATGAATGGGCTCAAAATCTTTAACCTACAAACACACACAAATACTCATATTTACATTTACCAGGACTGATATTAGAACCCCTACCTAACTTGTTATTTGTACTATAGTTTTACACAGTTATCACATGCACCAGAGAGCTTATAGGGCTGAGGGCTGTCCAGAAGAAGCTAAGGTGACTGACATCAGCAGTACTGCTAAAGTAGGGCAATGGGAATTGTACTGCGTGTGAATGGGCTCAAAATCTTTAACCTACTTACACACACATGCATGCACTTTTACATTTGCCAGGACTGAGATTAGAACCCCTACCTAACTAGCTATTTATACTATAGTGTTATGCAGTTATCACACGTGCCACAGAGCTTATAGATTTGAAGTCTGCCCAAAGGTACTTCTAAGGTGACTGACATCAATAGGACTGCTAAAGTAAGGCAATGTGAAATATACTGGGTGTCAATGGGCTCAAAAATCTTTAACCTACAACGTACATTTACGTTTGCCAGGGCTGAGATTAGAACTCCTACCTAACTAATTATTTGTACTACAGTTCTACACAGTTATCGCATGCACCACAGAGCTTATAGGGCTATGGGATGCCCAAAGGTGCTTCTAAAGTGACTGACATCAGCAGGTCTAATAAAGTAGGGCAGTGGGAAGTGTACTGGGTGTGAATGGGCTCTAAATCTTTAACCTACAAACACACACACACACACACACACACACACACACACACACACACACACACACACACACACACACACACACACACACACACACACACACACACACACACACACACACACACACACACACACACACACACACACACAAACACATATAATTACATCTGACAGGACTGAGATTAAACCCCCTACCTAACTAGTTATTTGTACTACAGTGTTACACAGTCATCACATGTGCCACAGAGCTTATAGGGTTGAAGGGTGCCCAAAGGTATTTCTAAGGTGACTGACTCCAGCAGGACTGCTAACATAGGACAATGGGAAGTGTACTGGGTGTGAATGGGCTCAAAATCTTTAACCTCCAAACACACACACACACAAACACATGCACTGTTACATTTGCCAGGACTGAGTTTAGAACCCCTACCTAACTAGTTGTTTGTACTATAGTGTTACACAGTCCACGTGCACCAGAGAGCTTATAGAGCTGAGGATTGTACAAAGGTACTTCTAAGGTGAGTGACATCCGCATGACTGCTTAAGTAGGGCAATGTGAAGTGTAGTGGGTGTTACCAGGACTTAGATTATAACCCCTACCTAACTAGTTATTTGTATTATAGTGTTACTCAGTTATCACACCCTCCACTGAGCTTATAGGGCTGAGGGCTGTCCAAAGGAAACTGAGGTGACTGACATCAGCAGCATTGCTAAAGTCGGGCAATGGGAATTGTACTGGGTGTGAATGGACTCAAAATCTTTAATCTACATACACATGGATGCACTTTTACATTTGCAAGGACTGAGATTAGAACCCTTACCTTATTAGCTATTTGTACTGTAGTGTTATGCAGTTATCACACATGCCACAGAGCTTATAGGGCTGACAGCTGCTCAAAGACACTTCTAAGGTGACTGACATCATCAGGACTGCTAAAGTAGGGCAATGAGAAGTGTACTGGGTGTGAATGGGCTCAACATCTTTAACCTACAAACACACACACTCATATTCACATTTACTAGGACTGACATTAGAACCCTTACATAACTTGTTATTTGTACTATAGTTTTACACAGTTATCACATGCACCACAGAGCTTTATGGCTGAGGGCTATCCAAAAAAAGTTAAGATGACTGACATCAGCAGGACTGCTAAAGTAGGGCAATGGGAATTGTACTGCATGTGAATGGGCTCAAAATCTTTAACCTGCTTACACACACACGTATGCTCTTTTACATTTGCCAGGACTGAGATTAGAACCCCTACCTAACTATCTATTTGTACTATAGTGTTATGCAGTTATTTCACACACCAAAGAGCTTATAGAGATGAAGGCTGCCCAAAGGTAATTTTAAGGTGACTGACATCAGCGAGACTGCTAAAGTAGAGCAATGAGAAGTGTACTGGGTGAGAATGAGCTCAAAACACACACACACACACACACACACACACACACACACACACACACACACACACACACACACACACACACACGTTTACATTTGCCAGGTCTGAGATTAGAACCTCTACCTAATTAGTTATTCACACTACAGTGTTACACAGTTATCGCATGTGCCACAGAGCTGATAGGGCTGAGGGCTGCCCAAAGGTACTTCTATGGTGACTCACATCAGCAGGACTGCTTAAGTAAGGCAATGTGAAATATACTGGGTGTGAATGGGCTCAAACTCTTTAACCTACAAACACACGCATTTACGTTTGCCAGGACTGAGATTACTAGCTATTTGTACTACATTGTTCCTCAGTTATCACATGTGCCACTGAGCTTACAGGGATAAAGGCTGCCCAACTGACATCAGCAGTACTGTTTAAGTAGGGCAAGAGGAACTGTTCTGGGTATGAATGGGCTCAAAACCTTTAACCTACGAACACATGCATGTTTACGTTTGCCAGGACTGAGATCAGAATCCCCACCTAACTAGTTATTTGTACTATAGTGCTACACAGTTATGACATGTGCCCCAGAGCTTATAGGACTGCAGACTGCCCAAATGTACTTCTAAAGGTGACTGACATCAGCAGGGCTGCTAAGGTAGGGGAATGGCAAGTGTACTGGTGTGAATGGGGCTCAAAATCTTTAGCCTACAAACACAGTCACACACATTTACATTTGCCAGGAATGAAATTAAAACCTCTACCTAACTAGTTATTTCTACTACAGTGCTATGCAGTTATCACATGCACCACAGATCTTATAGGCGGCTCAGTGGTGCAGCGGTTAACGTTGTCGCCTCACAGCAAGAGGTTCTCCGGTTCGATTCTCGGCTGGGGTGCCTTCTGTGTGGAGTTTGCATGTTCTCCCTGTGTTTGCGTGGGTTTCCTCTGGGTACTCCGGTTTCCTCCCACATTCCAAAGACATGCATCTGGAGCATTTCTCCCCGGGCCTCCGCCGAAAACAGGCTCTGTGGAACCTAGTCGGACATTCCCGGTCAACAAATCTTAAATAAAATAAAATAAATTAAAAAAATATATAGGGCTGAAGGCTGCCCAAAGGTACTTCTAAGGTGACTGACATCAGCAGGACTGCTGAAATGCAACAATGGGAAGTGTTCTGGGTGTGAATGGGCTCAACATGTTTAACCTACAAATACACACACATTTACATTTGCCAGAACTGAGATTAGAACCCCTACCAAACTAGTTATTTGTACTACAGTGTTATGCAGTTATCGCACGTGCTACAGAGCTTATAGGGCTACAGACTGCCCAAAGGTACTTCTAAGGTGACTGACATCAGCAGGACTGTTTAAGTAGGGCAATGGGAACTGTTCTGGGTATGAATGGGCTCAAAATCTTTAACCTATAAACACATGCATGTTTACATTTGCCAGGACTGAGATCAGAATCCCCACCTAACTAGTTATTTGTACTTTAGTGTTACACCATTATTGCACATGCATCAGAGCTTATAGGACTGCAGGCTGCCCAATGGTACTTCTAAAGGTGACTGACAGCAGCAGGGCTGCTAAAGTAGAGCAATGGCAAGTGTACTGGGTGTGAATGGGCTCAAATTCTTTAACCTACAAACACACAAACACATTTACATTTGCCACGACTGAGATTAAAACCCCTACCTAACTAGTTATTTCTGCTACAGTGCTATGCAGTTATCACATGCACCACAGATCTTATAGGGATGCTCTTTTGTATATAGTACTGTATTTAATTTATTTATTTGTGTTTTTTACTGAATATTAACTCAACTGAAGTTGTGGCTGTCTCTCTCCAGAGTACTTTTTAGAATTTCTGTGTAGCCATTGATAGCAGTGTGGGGTCGTTTCAGCTCATCACTGACATTCTTGCTTTATATAAGTGGTACATTTTGAGTTATCTCTGCTTAATATCAGAGCTTTGGCCATTTAACATCTACCTGAAATCAGCTGGATGTATAAGTGAATTTAAGTACACTTTTATCTGTTCTTTTGCATATAGTACTGTATTTAATTTATTTATTTGTGTTTTTCACTGAATATTAACTCAACTGAAGTTGTGGCTGTCTCTCTACAGAGTACTTTTTAGAATTTCTTTGTAGCCATTGATAGCAGTGGGGGGTAGTTTCAGCTCATCATTGACATTCTTGCCTTATATACGTGGTGCATTTTGAGTTATCATTGATTAATATCAGAGCTTTGGCCAGCTAACATCTACCTGAAATCAGCTGGACGTATAAGTGAATTTAAGTACATTGTTATCTGCTCCTTTGCATATAATACTGTATTTAATTTATTTATTTGTGTTGTTCACTGAATATTAACTCAACTGAAGTGGTGGCTGTCTCTCTACAGTTAGTTCTCCACCCACCCTCCCTTTTCTTGTTTTGGTGTTAATGTTGGTGGCTTTGAAATTGCCCGCCCCTCTTGTAGATTTGTATTTGGATACTCCTTCTGGGCCCATCTAATTTGCTCACTCAACTGAGTGCAGTGAGATCATATTCAGGCACTCCTACTGTGTACAAAGAGAGCATTTGGGAAGGACAATCTCTGTAGCATCTTAATCCTGCTCTGTTCCCTCCCTCAAAAAAAAAAATAATTAATTAAAAAAAAAAAAAAAATATATATATATATATATATATATATATATATATATATATATGTGTGTGTGTGTGTGTGTGTGTGTATGTGTGTAGTTTATTCAGCTGCTCTTACTGTAACTGTCTTACTTAGTTGCTCTTCTGCGTGCTGTTATCTGTTCAGTTGCTCTTACTCTGCACTTATTACTGCTTGTTAGTCACCTTCTAATTTACTGCCTTCTGCACTTGTTTTTTAGTCATTTGTTAATTTAATTGCATTTATTTGAACTGTATTTGCTGTAGTGTTGCTACACACTCAGGTGTGCTGGCCTGCACTATAATTTGAATTGTATTTACTGCTGTTTTAGCTGCTTTTCTGTAACAAAAAAAATCTAAGCTTGTTTCCTGCCTTTCCTGCAACTAGTCAAGTCCAGATACAGACTTGCTGTATCCAGGACTGTTGGTAAGCTTCTGAGCCCCCCCCAAGCCTTACTGTATTGGAGGGAAGCCTTCTAGCTTATCAGTGGGAGTGGTAAGTACTAGGTAGCCTATCTACCATGGGAAGAGTGGGTTTTGGCCCTGACATTGTAGTTCATTGGCCGTTTCGGCAGTTTTTCCATCTCTTTCTACTTTTTGGTTAAAAGCTTGTTTTGTGTTTGGTCCCTGCCTTTCCTATAACTAGAGTAGTCCAGGTACAGATTTGCTGTATCCAGGACTGTTGGCAAGCTTCTGAGCCCCCCCCCAAGCCTTTCTGTGTTGGAGGGTAACCTTCTAGCTTATCAGTGGGAGTGATAAGCACTAGGTAGCCTATCCTCCATTGGAAGAGTGAGTTTTGGCCCAGAAATTGTAGTTTATTTGGCCGTTTGGGCAGTTTCCCATCTCTTTCAATTTGCTGGCTTAAAAGTGTACGTTTGTACTTGTTCTCCACCTTTCATGTAACTAGTCTAGTCCAGGTACAGATTTGCTGTATCCAGGACTCTTTGTAAGCTTCTGTGCCTCCCAAGCCTTTCTGTGTTGGAGGGAAGCCTTCTAGCTTATCAGTGGGAGTGGTAAGCATTAGGTAGCCTATCTACCACAAGAGGAGTGGTTCCTGGCCCAGAAATTGTAGCTATTGGCCATTTGGGCAGTTTTTTTCTATCTCTTTCAACATTCTGGTTTAAAAACTGCACTTGCGCTTGTTTCCCACCTTTCCTGTAACTAGCCTAGTCCAGATACAGAGTTGCTGTATCCAGGACTGTGGGTAAGCTTCTGAGCCCCACAAGCCTTTCTGTGCTGGAAGAAAGCCTTCTAGCTTATCAGTGGGAGTGGTAAGCACTAGGTAGCCTGTCTACCATGAGAGGAGAGGTTCATGGCCCAGAAATTGTAGTTTATTGACCATTTGGACAGTTTGTCCATCTCTTTCATCTTTCTGGTTTAAAAGGCTACATCTGCGCTTGTTTCCCATCTTTCCTGTAACTAACCTACTTGGTAGCACTAGAAAGCCTTAAACTGATACAAGCCTTCAAGCTTAGAAGAGAGACTTTGGAGTGATTAAGTATCAGTTTTCTCTACTTTCTTGCTGTACTTAACTGTTTTCCGCTTAAACACAGATTTTCCAGCATTTATTGAATTTAAAAGCTTGTTTTTCACATATTGTACTTATTTCACTGCCTGCACTTTTAAAAAGTTGTTTTTTGTTTAAATAATTTGTTTAACTGTTGTAGGCTACACAGTAAAGTGTGATAGCCTTTTCTGACCGTTTGCAGTCGTTTAAAGCTGTTTTAAGTGTGTTTTTTACTGTTTTTGCCTTATCTTTAAAAAAAAAAAAAAAAAACCAAAAATTCCTTGTTTCGCACCTTTCTAAGCTAGTATAGTCTAGTTTTCAGGCTAGTTCTGAATTCAGGGATGTGATACTAGTTTCTGAGTTGCCCATACCTTACTTGGATAGAAGGAAGTTTCTCTGTTCACCTGTGAGAGAGGGGAGATTTGAGCAACCTATATGTCCCTGGAGGAGTGGTTCCAGCCCAGAAGTTAGTAGTTTATTGGCCATTTTGGGCTAATTTCTATCTCTTTCATTTCCCTACTATAAAAACCGTGTTTGCACGGTTTTGCGCACCGGGCAGTGCCGGTTAGCTCCTGTTAAATTATTCCCGGCTCCACTGAGTTTCCTCTTCAGTTTTTCCCTTGAAACTAGTCTAACTCTCAACCTAAGCACTCAAAAAGCATCTTACAGCCCAGCACTTGCTCAGACCTAATAGCAAACACTAATATACCCTGAAACTGATTGCCCAGCAGGGCAAGGCTCTTTATTCACCCCTCACCAACCAAGCGACTAAGCAGCTCACCATACTATTCAGACATGACCAAAGGGCAACTTCAGGTGCACTCTCCAGTCCAGCTGGTGAATCTGGGTATCCTGAGGCAATTTTACAACTGCCTCATGTACACAGACAAGCCTCTCCTCCTACCACAAAACACTAACATATGCAAGAGATGCAATTATACATCCAAACTGGAAGCTAAGCTGTCTCCACCCAAGACTGGAACAGACAGTCAAGAGGAGAAGGGTAACACTTGCACCACACCTCCAGCTGCATACAGATCTACTAAAACAGCACTGGAAAAAATACACATAAATACACAAAATCATACTCAGAGGCTCTAAATAAAAACCTGCAAAAGAATCAGAGACCTCCAAAGCAGACACCCAAACAGCCTGCACTTCCCGTCACAAACCAGACAACACATAAAACACAAAATCAGTGTGCCGAACAATCACAGCTCTTGAGGCGAAATAACATACCTAACACAATAGTAATAGGTGACTCTATAGTCAGGCACACTGAAGTCCCACTCACTAGGCTGGACAAGCAGAAGGTTACTGTTAGCTGCCTGTCAGGAGCCAGAATCCGCCACATAACACAAGCACTCAGGTCACTCCAGAACAAGTACAAATATGACTCTGTCATTGGTCATGTTGGTATGAATGACCTGAGACATACCTCTCTGGACTACATAAAAAGAGACATGGAAGAGCTCTCTGATCATGCAGCCCAGGCTGGTATGACCCTGACCCTGAGTAGCATCCTGCCCGCACTAAGAATGATACCTCAGTATAAAGAAAAAAATGATCAATTTCAACAATTGGCTAAGCTTCTGGTGTCATTCAAAGGGGATCCAGTGTCTGTCAGCTTGGGATGACATGCTCGACAAGCCACATTGCTTCACAAGAGATGGCTTGCACCTGTCACCCCTAGGCTTTTGAATACTGGCCAAGGCTCTTGCTGCCCCCATAGTGCCTTTTTTAGGCAAGGCTCAAAAGTCAAACTCACCTTTGTAAACAGCACAATTAACAAAAGCCTGAGGGTTATGCTACTCAACACCAGGAGTTTAAATCTCAAAATGCATGTGCTCTAAGCACTCCTCAGTATGGAGAACGTCGACATCTGTGCAGTAACTGAAACCTGGTTCAAGGCTCCAGAGAGCACTCCAGCACTACCAGGCTACAACTCATACCACATGTTTCGGCCACAGAACACGGACCAAAACACAAAAGGAGGGGGTGTAACCATATTCATCAAAGATACCTACACCTCCAGGTTATTGGCGCAGCATATCTCTGAGATCATTCATGTTCAACTAACATCGGGCAAATCTGAAATGCAAATTGTGGCTTGCTACACATCACCCTCCATTACCCAGGACCACCACTCCACCTTTCTGGAGACAATGGACAACATGAAGGTCCTACGGAACACCCTGTTATTGGGCAATTTCAATTACCCTACCATTCATTGGGAAAACTACTTGAGTACAAATTCCCAGGCCCAACGCTTCCTGGAATTCATCAACTCAATCACCCTGGATCAGCTGATAAACGCCCTTACCAGAGGTGAAAACATATTGGACCTGGTCATCACCAACATGGGCGACAGGTGTTCCACACCGGAGGTCAACCCGTCACTGGTTAGATCAGACCATAAACTAATCACTCTGGATGTCCACACTCCACCACCACCCCAACTAAGAAAACCACAGTAAAACAACTTTTCTAAAGCAAACTTCACCTTACTTAAGACAGAGGTGGTAAGTTTCACAGCCCACACGCTAAAGGATAATGCTGCCCAAGATGCAGAAACCTTTACAAATGCACTCTATGAGCACAACGAGTTCAGAAAAAAAGCAAATCCCAAGAAGGAAAGACATCCCTGATCAGTATCAGTAAGAAACTAAGGTCCCTCATGAAACCATTCAAGGCTAACTTCAAAAGAAAAATAGCCAAGGATTCAAAAGATAACCACAAAGTTTTCTTTAGCTATGTTAAGAATCTAAGTGACAACTCAC
This sequence comes from Protopterus annectens, assembly GCF_019279795.1. Classification (NCBI taxonomy): domain Eukaryota; kingdom Metazoa; phylum Chordata; order Ceratodontiformes; family Protopteridae; genus Protopterus; species Protopterus annectens. The sequence goes on along the minus strand of NC_056727.1, from coordinate 996,445,356 downwards.
AGATATACACTGAACTAGTGCAAAATAGCACAAAGTATACTGAACCTACTGATATTGCCAACATCCTGGCAGATAGATTCAGTGCAAACTTCACCCGCTTCTGACCTCCAAACGGGCCCACAACAATACCGGAAAAGTGTAGTGTCCCAAAAATCACAGACGCACAGATGAAAACGCCCTTTCAACAGCCAAAAACACAGCGTCAATCGGACCAGATGGTGTCCCAGGATGCGTCTTGCATGAACTACAGAATGAACTAACCCCCCACCTAAACACGCTGTTCAACCTCAGCCTCTCCGCAGGCTATGTGCCCATAGAATGGTGCACAGCAACGGTTATTTGTCTCCACAAAGGAGGGGCCACAACTGACCCTGGTAACTATCACCCCATAAGCCTGATTAGCCTGGTCTGCAATGCTATGGAGCACATCTTCATGGAACTCATTAACAAAGACATTGGGAACCTCCAAACACTTGACCCGACCCAGTTTGGCTTTGTTAAGGGCAGATCATGCCTACTAAACCTGTCTGACTTCTTTGAGACAGTCACCAAGGCCATAGATGAGGGAATGGTGGTTCACACAGCCTACCTTGACCTCGACAAGGCTTTCAACACCATTCCCCACTCAGGTATTACAGAAACACTCACCAACCTGAACATAACCCCCTACATCACAAGATGGGTTGCCAACTGGCTTACAGACAGAACTCACATGGAAAGAATAGCTGGCTTCAGGTCCGACTTTAAACCAGTCACAAGTGGTGTCCTGCAAGGCTCAGTCCTGGGACCTCTACTGCTTGGCATATACTTCTCAGAAGTACAGGCAAACACAGGAGGACTATGGCTAACCAAGTTCACAGATGACTGCAAGCTGGGAGCCATAATTGACTCTCCAGCTGACATGGACATCCTCAAAAAGGGCCTTACTGAGATGGACACCTGGTGTCAAAGTCATGGCCTTAAGCTAAATGCCAAAAAATGCATAGTCATCCCATTTGGGAAAAACGAAACACCCATGAATTACCACATAGGTGGCAGCGCCCTTAATACAATAGAGGTAATAGGAGATCTGGGGACCCAGGTAGATAGTAATCTCTCCTTTGGCAATCATATTGCCAAAGTAGTTAGGAAATACTTCTATGGTGCCCATCTAATTACTAAAGGGTTCAAATCTAGAAATAAAGAGGTTATAGTGCCCCTCTACTTGTCACTCATTAGACCCATCATAGAGTACAATGTCCCTTTTGGGATGTACCTCACAAGACACTTCCAACAGCTGGAAAGACCACAAAAGTACATCACCAAGAGGATTACTGGCCTCAAACATATGTCCTATGCAGCCCGACTGAAAAAACTCCGGCTGTACTCAGTGGCATATCGCTTACTCACAGGTGATCTCTGCCTAACTTACGAAGCCATGACCAACTCAGAATTGATGGACATGCTCCACCTAAAGAAATCCAAGTCACTGCGAGCCACACGCTCTAGTGAGCTAAACCTCATTACAACAATAAATAGAACATGCTGGAGGGATAGATTCCTGTCACAGAGACTCCCCATACTTTGGAACAAAATTCCAAATTACATCAGGCAGAGCCCCTCACTAACACTCTTCAAGCGAAACCTTGACAAGTGGATGGGTAACAGAAAATACACCCCTGAGATCACTTCTTTGGCTCTGCTTGACAGTGGATCAGTTAATTAATCAATGAGGCGGCGGAAGCCGACACACTCTGGATAGGCTTATAAATGCCCTCAGCCAGATAGCCTAGTGCCTACCTATGAACCTATGAACCTATGAAAGCTGCCCAAAGGTACTTCTAAGGTGACTGCCATCAGCAGGACTTCTTAAATACAGCAGTGGGAAGTGTACTGGGTGTGAATGGGCTCAAAATCTTTAACCTAAACTCACACCCTTGCCAGGACTGAGATTAGAACCCTTACCTAACTAGTTATTTGTATTATAGTGCTACATAGTTATCACATACCTGCCAGGAATGAGATTAGAGCCCTTACCTTACTCATTATTTGTATTATAGTGTGACACAGTTATCACACATGCCCTAGAGCTTTTATGGCTGGAGGCTCTCCAAAGGTACTTATAAGGTGGCTGACATCAGTAGGACAGGACTGCTGAAGTAGGGCAATGGGAAGTGCACTGGGTGTGACTGGGCTCTAAATCTTTAACCTACACACACACACACACACACACACACACACACACACACACACACACACACACACATGCACATTTACATTGGCAAGGACTGAGATTAGAACCCCTATCTAACTAGTTATTCATACTACAGTGATAAGCAGTTATCACATGTGCCAAAACCGAATATAAACTGTAAAAAACCAATGAACCAAGAAAGAAAGAGCTCCAACCAAAGAAAACCAGGTCCGTTGATGTATAAAAACTGTTTCCTTAATTTATTAACAAATAACATAAAGCGCTTTTCGTCATACCATTTAGCATGACTTCTTCAGATGAAATACAAGTAGCAGCCTCCAGCTTATATACTGCATTCAGCACCAATAAACAAATTAACAGAACTCAATTACTTAAATTAAATCTATTATTAAAAGAGTGGTCCGCCCTTTAGATTAAAAGGGCAATCCTATATTTTAACTTCTAAAAAGCATATATTTAAATCTAACCAGAAACTTTAACAACTTCTATCACTGACTTACCCAGACAACTATAAAGTTTATGAATGAATTTGATAAATAAGGAGCACGGAGTATATACAATGAAAGGTCTAACCTTATGAGTTAACCTAAAATTAGATTTATTAATTATTTACTATCTAAATAATCAGAATATAAGTACTAGTCTTGTATCACATGTGCCACAGAACTTATAGGGCTGAGGACTGCCAAAAGGTACTTCTAAGATGACTACGATGACTGATATCAGCAGGACTCCTTAAGTAAGGAAATGGGAACTGTACTGAGTGTGAATGGGCTCAAAATCTTTAACATACTAATGCACACACATTTATATTTGCCAGGACTGAGATTAGAACCCCTGCCTAACTAGTTATTTGTATTACAGTGTTATGCAGTTATCACATGCACCATAGAGTGTTTAAGGAGGACGGCTACCCAAAGGTACTTTTAAGGTGACTGACATTAGTAAGACTGCTTAAGTAGGGCAATGGGAAGTGTACTGGGTTTAATGGGCTCAAAATCTTTCACCTACAAACACACACATGTTTACATTTGCCATGAATGAGATCAGAATCCCTACTTAAATAGTTATTTATATTATAGTGTCTCACAGTTTATGCACACACCACAGAGATTATAGGACTGAGGGCTCCCCAAAGGTACTTCTAAGGTGACTAACATCAGCAGGACTGCTAAAATATGGCAATAGGAAGTATACTGGGTGTGAATGGGTTCAAAATCTTTAACCTACAAACACACACACACATATTTAAATTTGCCAGGACTGAGATTAAACCCACTAACTAACTAGTTATTTGTACTGCAGTGTTATCACACTTGCCACAAAGCTTATAGGGCTGAAGGCTGCCCAAAGGTACTTCTAAGGTGACTGACATCAGCAGGACTTCTTACATAAGGCAATGGGAAGTGTACTGGGTGTGAATGGGCTTGAAATCTTTAACCTACATACACACACATGCATGTTTACATTTGCCAGGACTGAGATTAGAACATCTACCTAACTAGTTATTTGCACTACAGTGTTACTCAGTTATCACATGCTTATAGGCTGAGGGCTGCCCAAAGGTACTTCTAAGGTGACTCACATCAGCAGGACTGCTTAAGTAAGGCAATGTGAAGTATACTGGGTGAGAATGGGCTCAAAATCGTTAACCTACAAAAACACACACAAAACACTGTTACCTAACCAGTTATTTGTACTATAGAATTATGCAGTTACCATGTGCACCGCAGAGCTTATAGAGATGAGGGCTGCCCAAAGTTACTTCTAAGGTGACTCACATCAGCAGGACTGCTTAAGTAAGGCAATGTGAAATATACTGGGTGTGAAACCCCTACCTAATTAGTTATTTTACAGTGTTATGCAGTTATCACGTGCCACAGAGCTTATATGGCTGATGGCTGAACAAAGGTACTTCTAAGGTGACTGACATCAGCAGGACTGCTTAATTAGAGCAATGGGAAGTGTACTGGGTGTGAATGGGCTCAAATTTTGAACCTATAAACACACACACACACACACACACACACACACACACACACACACACACACACACACACACACACACACACACACACACACTCATATTTACATTTACCAGGACTGAGATTAGAACCCCTACCTAACTAGTTATTTGTACTATAGTTTAAAACAGTTATCACATGCACCACAGAGCTTATAGGGCTGAGGACTGTCTAAAAGAAACTAAGGTGACTGACATCAGCAGGACTGCTAAAGTAGGGCAATGGGAATTGTACTGCGTGTGAATGGGCTCAAAATCTTTAACCTACATACACACACATGCATGCACTTTTACATTTGCAAGGACTGAGATTAGAATGCCTACCTAACTAGCTATTTGTACTATGATGTTATGCAGTTATCACATGTGCCACAGAGCATATAGATCTGAAGGCTGCCCAAAGGTACTTCTAAGGTGACTGACATCAGCAGGACTGCTAAAGTAGGGCAATGAGAAGTGTACTTAGTGAGAATGGGCTCAAAATCTTTAACCTAGAAACACATGCACACACACACACACACACACACACACACACACACACACACACACACACACACACACACACACACACACACACACATATTTATATTTGCCAGGACTGAGCTTAGAACCTCTACCTAATGATTTATTCCCACTACAGTGTTACACAGTTATCCCATGTGCCTCAGAGCTTATAGAGCTGAGGTCTGCCCAAAGGTACTTCTAAGGTGACTCACATCAGCAGTACTGCTTAAGTAAGGCAATGTGAGATATACTGGGTGTGAATGGGCTCAAAATCTTTAACCCACAAACACACACATTTATGTTTGTCAGGACTGAGATTAGAACCCATACATAACTAGCTATTTGTACTACAGTGTTCCTCAGTTATCACATGTGCCACTGAGCTTATAGGGCTAAAGGCTGCCCAAATGTAGTTCTAAGGTGACTGACATCAGCAGGAATGTTTAAGTAGGGCAATGGGAACTGTTCTGGGTATGAATGGGTTCAAAATCTTTAACCTACAAACACATGATGTTTACATTTGCCAGCACTGAGATCAAAATCCCCACCTAACTAGTTATTTGTACTATAGTGTTACACAGTTATTACATGTGCCCCAGAGTTTATAGGACTGCAGGCTGCCCAAACGTACTTATAAAGGTGACTTACATCAGTAGGGCTGCTAAGGTAGGGCAATGGCAAGTGTACTGTGTGTGAATGGGCTCAAAATCTTTAACCTACAAACACACACACACACACACACACACACACACACACACACACACACACACACACACACACACACACACACACACACACACACACACACACACATTTGCCAGGACTGAGATTAAAACCCCTACCTAACTAGTTATCTCTACTACAGTGCTATGCAGTTATCACATGCACCACAGCTCTTATAGGGCTGAAGACTGCCCAAAGGTACTTCTAAGGTGACTGCCATCAGCAGGACTGCTAAAGTAGGTCAATGGGAATTGTACTGTGTGTGAATGGGCTCATTACACACACACGCATGCACTTTTACATTTGTCAGGACTGAGATTAAAACCCCTACCTAACTAACTATTTGTACTATAGTGTTATGCAGTTATCACATGTGACACAGAGCTTATAGATCTGAAGGCTGCCCTAAGGTACTTCTAAGGTGACTGACATCAGCAGGACTGATAAAGTAGGGCAATGAGAAATGTACTGGGTGAGAAAGAACTCAAAACACACACACACAAACACACACACACACACACACACACACACACACACACACACACACACACACACACACACACACACACACACACACACACACACTTACATTTGCCAGGACTGAAATTAGAACCTCTACCTAACTAATTATTCACACTACAGTGTTACACAGTTATCACATGTGCCACAGAGCTTATAGGGCTGAGGGCTGCCCAAAGTTACTTCTAAGTGACTCACATCAGCAGGACTGCTTAAGTAAGGCAATGTGAAATATACTGGGTGTGAATAGGCTCAAAATCTTTAACCTACAAACACACACATTTATGTTTGCCATTACTGCGATTAGAACCCCTACCTAACTAGCTATTTGTACTACAGTGTTTCTCAGTTATCACATGTGCCACTGAGCTTACAGGGCTAAAGGCTACCCAAAGGTATTTCTAAGGTGACTGACATCAGCAGGACTGTTTAAGTAGGGCAATGGGAACTGTTCTGGGTATGAATGGGCTCAAAATCTTTAACCTACAAACACATGCATGTTTACATTTGCCAGGACTGAGGTCAGAATCCCCACCTAACTAGTTATTTGTACTATAGTGTTACACAGTTATTGCACATGCCCCAGAACTTATTGGACTGCAGGCTGCTCAACGGTACTTCTAAAGGTGACTGACATCAGCAGGGCTGCTAAAGTAGAGCAATGGCAAGTGTACTGGTTGTGAATGGGCTCAAAATCTTTAACCTACAAACACACACACACATTTACATTTGCCAGAACTGAGATTAAAACCCCTACCTAACTAGTTATTTCTACTACAGTGCTATGCAGTTATCACATGCACCACAGATCTTATAGGGCTGCTCTTTTGCATATAGTACTGTATTTAATTTATTTATTTGTGTTTTTCACTGAATCAACTGAAGTTGTTGGCTGTCTCTGTACAGAGCACTTTTTAGAATTTCTGTGTAGCCATTGATAGCAGTGGTGGGTAGTTTCAGCTCATCACTGACATTCTTGCCTTATATAAGTGGTACATTTTGAGTTATCTCTGCTTAATATCAGAGCTTTGGCTGGCTAACATCTACTTGAAATCAGCTGGATGATAAGTGAATTTAATTACACTTTTATCTGCTCTTTTGCATATGGTACTGTATTTAATTTATTTATTTGTGTTTTTCACTGAATATTAACTCAACTGAAGTTGTGGCTGTCTCTCTACAGTTAGTTCCCCACCCACCCTCCCTTTTCTTGTGTTAATGTTGGTGGCTTTGAAATTGCCCGCCTCTTGTAGATTTGTATTTGGATACTCCTTCTCGGCCCATCTCATTTGCTCACTCAACTGAGTGCAGTGAGATAATATTCTGATTTTAGGCACTTCTACTGTGTACAAAGAGAACATTTGGGAAGGACAACCCCTGTAGCAACGTAATCCTGCTCTGTTACCTCCGTCACAAAAAAAAAAAAAATATATATATATATATATATATATATATATATATATATATATATATATATATATATTTTTTTTTATTCAGCTGCTCTTACTGTATCTGTCTTACTTAGTTGCTCTTCTGCGTGTTGCTATCTGTTCAGTTGCCCTTACTCTACACTTATTACTGCTTGTTAGTAGCCTTCTAATTTACTGCCTTCTGCACTTGTTTTTAAGTCATTTGTTAATGTAATTGCATTTATTTGAACTGTATTTGCTCGGGTGTGCTGGCCTGCACTAAAATTTGAATTGTATTTACTGCTGTTTTAGCTGCTTTTCTGTAACAAAAAAAAAAACATTCTAAGCTTGTTTCCTGCCTTTCCTGCAACTAGTCAAGTCCAGATACAGACTTGCTGTATCCGGGACTGTTGGTAAGCTTCTGAGCCCCCCAAGCCTTTCTGTGTTGGAGGGAAGCCTTCTAGCTTATCAATGGGAGTGGTAAGCACTAGGTAGCCTATCTACCATGGGAAGAGTGGGTTTTGGCCCTGAAATTGTACTTCATTGACCGTTTGGGCAGTTTTTCCATCTCTTTCTACTTTCTGGTTAAAATCTCGTTTTGCATTTCGTCCCTGCCTTTCCTATAACTAGAGCAGTCCAGGTACAGATTTGCTGTATCCAGGACTATTGGTAAGCTTCTGAGCCTCCCCCAAGCCCTTCTGTGTTGGAGAAGCCTTCTAGCTTATCAGTGGGAGTGTTAAGCACTAGGTAACCTATCCACCACAGGAGGAGTGGTTTCTGGCCCAGAAATTATAGTTTATTGGCCATTTGGGAAGCTTTTCCATCTCTTTCAACCTTCTGATTTAAAAGTCTGTGTTTGCACTTGTTTCCTGTCTTTCCTGTTACTAGTCTAGTCCAGGTACAGATTTGCTGTATCCAGGACTCTTTGTAAGCTTCTGAGGCCCCCAAGCCTTTCCGTGTTTGAGGGAAGCCTTCTAGCTTATCAGTGGGAGTGGTAAGCATCAGACAGCCTCTCTACCACAAGAGGAGTGGTCCCTGGCCCAGAAATTGTAGCTATTGGCTGTTTGAGCAGTTTTTTTCCCTCTTTTTCAACTTTATAGTTTGAAAGCCACACTTGTGCCTGTTTCCCACCTTTCCTGTAACTAGCCTAGTCCAGTTACAGAGTTGCTGTATCCAGGATTGTTAGTAAGCTTCTGAGCCCCCAAGCCTTTCTGTGTTGGAGGAAAGCCTTCTAGCTTATCAGTGGGAGTGGTAAGCACTAGGTATCCTATCCTCCATGGGAAGAGTGAGTTTTAGCCCAGAAATTGTAGTTTATTTGGCCATTTGGGCAGTTTTCCATCTCTTTCAACTTGCTGGCTTAAAAGTCTATGTTTGTACTTGTTCTCCGCCTTTCCTGTAACTAGTCTAGTCCAGGTACAGATTTGCTGTATCTAGGACTCTTTGTAAGCTTCTGAGCCCTCAAGCCTTTCTGTGTTGGAGGAAAGCCTTCTAGCTTATCAGTGGGAGTGGTAAGCATTAGGTAGCCTAGCTATCACAAGAGGAGTGGTTCCTGGCCCAGAAATTGTAGCTATTGGCCATTTGGGCAGTTGTTTTCCCATCTCTTTCAACATTCTGGTTTAAAAGCCACACTTGCACTTGTTTCCCACCTTTCTTGTAACTAGCCTAGTCCAGATACAGAGTTGCTGTATCCAGGACTATTGGTAAGCTTCTGATCCCCGCAAGCCTTTCTGTGTTGGAAGAAAGTCTTCTAGCTTATCAGTGGGAGTGATAAGCACTAGGTAGCCTGTCTACCATGATAGGAGAGGTTCATGGCCCAGAAATTGTAGTTTATTGACCATTTGGACAGTTTGTCTGTCTCTTTCAACTTTCTGGTTTAAGGCCACATCTGCGCTTGTTTCCCATCTTTCCTGTAACTAATCTACTGGGTAGCACTAGAAAGCCTTAAACTGATACAAGCCTTCAAGCTTAGAAAAGAGACTCTGGAGTGATTAAGTACCAGTTTTCTGTACTTTCTTGCTGTACTTAACTGTTTTCCGCCTAAACACAGATTTTCCAGCATTTACTGTGATTTAAAAGCTTGTTTTTTTCACATATTGTACTTATTTGACTGCCTGCACTTTTAAAAAGTTGTTTTTTGTTTAAATACTTTAACTGTTGTAGGCTACACAGTAAAGTGTGATAGCCTTTTCTGACCATTTGTAGTCATTTAAAGCTGTTTTAATTGTATTTTTTATTGTTTTTGCCTTACCTTTTCAAAAAAACAAAAAAAAAACTAGTTTCTGAGTTGCCCATACCTTACTTGGATAGAAGGAAGTTTCTCTGTTCACCTGTGAGAGAGGGGAGCTTTGAGCAACCTATCTGTCCCTGGAGGAGTGGTTCCAGCCCAGAAGTTAGTAGTTTATTGGTCATGTGGGGCTAATTTCTATCTCTTTCATTTTCCTAGTATAAAAACAGCTCCACTAAGTCTCCTCTTCAGTTTTTCCCTTGAAACTAATCTAACTCTCAACCTAAGCACTCAAAAAGCATCTTACAGCCCAGCAGTTGCTCAGACCTAATAGCAAACACTAATATACCCTGACACTGATTGCCCAGCAGGGCAAGGCTCTTTATTCACCCCTCACCAACCAAGCAACTAAGCAGCTCACCCTACTATTCAGACATGACCAAAGGGCAACTTCAGGTGCACTCTCCAGTCCAGCTGGTGAATCTGGGTAATCCTGAGGCAATGTTACAACAGCCTCATGTACACAGACAACCCTCTCCTCCTACCACAAAACACTAACATATGCAAGATATGCAATTATACAGCCAAACTGGAAGCTAAGCTGTCTCCACCCAAGACTGGAACAGACAGTCAAGGTTAACACTTGCACCACACCTCCAGCTGCACACAGACCTACTAAAACAGCACTGGCAAAAAATACACATAAATACACAAAATAATACTCAGAGGCTCTAAATAAAAACCTTGAAAAGAATCAGAGACCTCCAAAGCAGACACCCAAACAACCTGCACTTCCCGTCACAAACCAGACAACACATAAACCACAAAATCAGTGTGCCGCACAATCACAGCCCTTGAAGCAAAATAACATACCTAACACACTAGTAATAGTGACTCAATAGTCCGGCACACTGATGTCCCACTCACTAGGCTGGACAAGCAGAAGGTTACCGTTAGCTGCCTGTCGGAAGACAGAATCCGCCACATAACACAAGCACTCAGGTCACTCCAGAACAAGTACAAATATGACTCTGTCATTGTTCATGTTGGTGTGAATGACCTGAGATGTACCTCTCTGGACTACATGAAAAGAGACATGGAAGAGCTCTCTGATTATGCAGCCCAGGCTGGTATGACCCTCAGCCTGAGTAGCATCCTGCCCTCACCAAGAATGATACCTCAGTATAAAGAAGAAATGATCAATTTCAACAATTGGCTAAGCTTCTGGTGTCATTCAAAGGGGATCCAGTGTCTGTCAGCCTGGGATGACATGCTCGACAAGCCGCATTGCTTCACAAGAGACGGCTTGCACCTGTCACCCCTAGGCTTTCGAATACTGGCCAAGGCTCTTGCTGCCCCCATAGTGCCTTTTTTAGGCAAGGCTCAAAAGTCAAACCCACCTTTGTAAACAGCACAATTAACAAAAACCTGAGGGTTATGCTACTCAATGCCAGTAGTTTAAATCTCAAAATGCACATGCTCGAAGCACTCCTCAGTATAGAGAATGTCGACATCTGTGTAGTAACTGAAACCTGGTTCAAGGCTCCAGAGAGCACCCAAGCACTACCGGGCTACAACTCATACCACACGTTTCGGCCACAGAACATGGACCAAAACACAAAAGGAGGGGGTGTATCCATATTCATCAAGGATACCTACACCTCCAGGTTAGTGGCACAGCATGATACCTCTGAGATCATCCATGTGTAACTAAATTGGGCAAATTTGTGATGCAAATTGTGGCCTGCTACACATCACTCTCCATTACCCCGGACCACCACTCCACCTTTCTGAAGACACTGGAAAACATGAAGGTCCTACTGAACACCCTGATATTGGGTGATTTCCATTACCCTACCATTCACTGGGAAAACTACTCAAGTACAAACTCCCAGGCCTAGCGCTTCCTAGAATTCATCAACTCAAATGCCCTGGATCAGCTGGTAAACTCCCCTACCAAAGGTGAAAACATATTGGATCTGGTCATCACCAACATGGGCGACAGGTGTTCCACACCGGAGGTCAACCCATCACTGGTTAGGTCAGACTATAAACTAATCACTCTGGATGTCCACACCCCACCACCACCCCCAACTAAGCAAACCACAGTAAAAAACTTTTCTAAAGCAAACTTCACCTTACTTAAAACTGAAAAGGCAAAACAGGCTACTGAAAAACAAAATAGAGAAGAAACCACACAGTAGCACAGAACGATTCTGTGCTACTGTGTGGTTTCTTCTCTATTTTGTTTTTCACCTTACTTAAGACAGCGGTGGTAAGTTTCACAGCCCCCACGCTAAGGGATAAGGCTGCCCAAGATGCAGAAACCTTTACAAATGCACTCTATGAGCACCTGCACGGATGCATGGATAGTGCCATCCCTTGCAAAACCAAGACGCACTCCTCTAAGAGAAAAAAAAACAGTTTGCTGGACTCCATGCAATAAACAGGCTATACAATAGAAGAAGGAAACTAGTTCAGAAAAAAAGCAAATCCCAACAAGGAAATACATCCCTGATCAGTATCAGTAAGAACCTAAGGTCCCTCATGAAATCATCCAAGGCTAACTTTGAAAGAAAAATAGCCAAGGATTCAAAAGATAACCACAAAGCCTTCTTTAGCTATGTTAAGAATCTAAGTGGCAACTCGCAGATATGCACTGAACTAGTGCAAAATAGCACAAAATATACTGAACCTACTGATATTGCCAACATCCTGGCAGATAGATTCAGTGCAAACGTCACCCCCTCTCACCTCCAAAAAGGTCCACAACAATACCAGAAAAGTGTAATGTCCCAAAAATCACAGAAGCACAGGTGAAAATAGCCCTTTCAAAAGCCAAAAACACAGCATCAGTGGGACCAGATGGTGTCCCAGGCTGCGTCTTGCATGAACTACAGAACTAACTAACCCACCTAAACATGCTGTTCAACCTCAGCCTCTCCACAGGCTATGTGCCCATAGATTGGCGCACAGCAATGGTTATTCATCTCCACAAAGGAGGGGCCACAACTGACCCTGGTAACTATCGCCCCATAAGCCTAACTAGCCTGGTCTGCAAGGCTATGGAGCTCATCATCATGGAACCCATTAACAAAGACATTGGGAACCTCCAAACACTTGACCTGACCCAGTTCGGCTTTGTTAAGGGCAGATCATGCCTACTAAATCTGGTTGACTTCTTCGAGACAGTCACCAAGGCCATAGATGAGGGAAAGGTGGTTCACACAGCCTACCTTGACCTTGCCAAGGCTTTCAGCACCATTCCCCACTCAGGTATTACAGAAAATCTCACCAGCCTGAACATAAACCCCTACATCACGAGATGGGTTGCCAACTGGCTTACAGACAGAACTCACATGGTAAGAATAGTGGGCTCCAGGTACGACTCTAAACAGTCACAAGTGGTGTCCCACAAGGCTCGGTCCTGAGCCCTCTACTGTTTGGCATGTACTCCTCTGAAGTACAGGCAAACACAGGAGGACTATGGCTAAACAAGTTCACCGATGACTGCAAGCTGGGAGCCATAATTGGCTCTCCAGCTGACACAAACATCTTCAAAAAGGGCCTTACTGAGACGGACACCTGGTGTCAAAGTCATGGCCTTAAGCTAAATGCCAAAAAATGCATAGTCATCCCATTTGGGAAAAACAAAACACCCACAAATTACCAAATAGGTGGCAGTGCCCTTAATACAGAAGAGGTAATAAGAGATCTGGGGACCCAGGTCGACAGTAATCTCTCCTTTGACAATCATATTGCCAAAGTAGTTAGGAAGTCCTTCTATGTGGCCCATCTAATTACTAAAGGGTTTGCATCTGGAAATAAAGAGGTTATAGTGCCCCTCTACTTGTCACTCATTAGACCCATCATAGAGTACAATGCCCCATTTGGGATGTACCGCACAAGACACTTCCAACAGTTGGAAAGACCACAAAAGTACCTCACCAAGAGGATTACTGGCCTCAAGCATATGTCCTATGCAGCCCGATTGAAAAAACTTCGGCTGTACTCAGTGGCATATCGCTTACTCAGAGGTGATCTCTGCCTAACTTGCAAAGCCATGTCCAACTCAGAATTGATGCACATGCTCCACCTAAAGAAATCCAAGTCACTGTGAGTCACATGCTCTAGTGAGCTAAACCTCATCACAACAATAAATAGAACATGCTGGAGGGATAGATTCCTGTCACAGAGACTCCCCATGCTTTGGAACAAAATTCCAAATTACATCAGACAGAGTCCTTCACTAACACTCTTCAAGAGAAACCTTGACGATTGGATGGGTAACAGAAAATACACCCCTGGGATCACTTCATTGGCTCTGCTTGACAGAGGATCAGTTAATTAATCAATGAGGTGGCAAAAGCTGACACACTCTGGATAGGCTTAAAAATGCCCTTGGGCAGATAGCCTAGTACCTACCTATGAACCTATGAACTTATGAAAGCTGCCCAAAAATACTTCTAAGGTGACTGCCATCAGCAGGA